>NC_057795.1:452697965-452789098 GCF_018294505.1 Triticum aestivum | reverse complement strand
AAAAAAAAGAAAAGAAAGAGCATCGCGTCCGGCCGAGAAAGTGGCCAGGTGCTGAGAAAAAAGAAACGAGCCGGTCCGATTGCGCACAGCCGGCTGAAGAGAAAAAGAGAGAAGACAAAGTAGTTGCCAGGAGATCCGGCCCGACTGCTCAGCAGTCGGCCCGAATCTCAGGGGCTACACCCAGCGGGTGCGCTGACGCGCCCCCGCGAGGAAAGAAGACAAAAAAGTCATTGCCGGAAGATCCGGCCCGACTGCTCAGCAGTCGGCTCGCATCTCGGGGGCTACACCCAGTGGGTGCGCTGGCGCGCCCCCACGGAAAATTGCAAGAAGCAAAAACAAGAAGAGTTTTGTCCGGCTGCCAGCAGCCGGCAGAAGAGAAAAAGGAAGAAAAAGGGCATTGCAAGACGCCTCGCCGCCTGGCCGGTCGAGCCTGACCGGCCAGGACCCCCCTTCGAGCACCCGGGGGCTCGAAGGCTACACCCAGCGGGTGCACCGGCGCGCGCGAGCGCCGAGTCGCGCCGGCTGTCTTCGACGACCGTGACTACACGGAAATCAATGTGAGCTCCTCACTCGCATATTTTTTGCACTGCGAAAGCATGGATAACCTCGAGCGATGCTCGGGGGCTATCTCCGCATTTTATTACAGTTGTACTACTGTTCACCCCGGCGCCAGCTAGAGTTGGCCCGGGGGCTGGCCGCTTGGCCTGAGACGTTAGTTCCCGCAGATGGCTTAGTAGCATGAGCGGTACCAAAGGCCCACTCTCAGTCACAGACCGCAGAGCGGCTGTCCGACTGGCAAGAGTGAACGCTGGAGGCCACCCATGCGAAAAACGTCCGGAAAGAAAAACGCTTCGGGCGACCCGACCATTTCCTTTATGAGTATCTACTCGGTTAAATTCGTTCCCAGAGTCTGCGTATTGTACGCTCCACTCCACGGCCCACTCTCAGCCACAGACCGCAGAGCGGCTGTCCGGCTAGCGAGAGCACAAGCCAAAGAGCGGAGGGGACATGAAAAAGATAGAAGGGGGCTCGGACGAAACCAAGTCGGCGCCCTCCGCATAAAACTTGCAATGCTAAAAGCAAACATTTGATATATCTGCATGGACTAACTTTGTCCTTTTTCATGATCATTTCCATGAACACTCGCCAAAAAACCTCCGCCCAACTTTGCCAAGTTGCCCGGATGCTTGGGGGCTACTGTCGGAGTAATTGACCACGGGTACCCCAAAGACGGCAAGACAATATTTCAAGACATCGGGGCTAGCAAAGCCCCTAAGTCCGACTGCCCGGCCGCTCCTGCCGGCTCCCCGTCCGACTGCTCTGCCCGGCCGGCTGCCGGCTGCTGACTGCGCCCACCAGCCGGCTGCCGGCTGCCGACTGCCGGCTGCCGACTGCAGCTCGACCCGACACCGACAAGACATCGACGAGACGGCCATACTGCGACGTCATCTACAGTGTACTGGTCACCTTGGCACTATTTTATAAAGTTCCGAGGGGACAAGCATGACATGCACCACACCTCTTATGGGCATGGTGCCCCATGCCCACTTGCCCCTCGCGCCACTCACCTAGCTTAGGAAATAATCTAGCCATACCTATAAAGGCACACATCCATCCATCCAGGGGATGGATCCCCATGGACTCACACTCACACACACCCACGGCCAAGTGCCATTCAGCCACTAGAGCTTGCATGCTTATCCGTCCACCCGCATATATACGAGATCAGATGCACTTGGCACTGATCTCAGATACAGCTCCAGGAGCACTTTGTGCTTCCCGATGTACATCCCAGATAGATACACTCAGACATGCAGCAGTAGAAGTATTATCTCTCCGGAGAGCTCCGAAGCTGGGTAAACCACTGCATGCTACTCGCATACCCGCTCCCGGTCCTATCAGCAGCAGTCTTACCCTCACACTAAGCCCTTGTGGCATATGTCGTCTTGCAACACCCCCCGTGAGAACACCACGACACTTGTCCTCAAGCAATTCAGTTGACAAACTAAAAGTGATAAAGAAAAACTTTTACGAACTCTTTTGTTCTTGTATCTATATATATGCTTAAATAATACCCATGTTTTCAGCAAAGATCATAACTAACCATGAAAATGCTAACTCTTAGATATTATATTCACTCATATCAATGGCCTAATCAACTAGCGAGCAATAAGAAAATATCTCAAATGCCAACACTTTGTCAAAACAATCATGATATAATATGAGTACATGGTATCTCGCTAGCCCTTTCTGAGACCACAAAACATAAATGCAGAGCACCTCCAAAGTTCAAGCAACGACTAAAATTGTAATTCATGGTAGAAAGATCCAGTCATGATGCACACAATATTAACTATACACAATGCATTAGAATGACAATACTGCTTTCAGGCTGGTGCTTTTTTGAGAAGGTGATGACTCAACAATAAAAGTAAAATAACATAAGAGTAAATAGATAGGCCCTTCGCAGAGGGAAGTAGTGATTTGCAGAGGTGCCAGAGCTCAAAGCTTAAACAGAGAGAAATATAATTTTGGGAGGTATGCCTTTCCTGACAACGCCACGACTGGGAGTTTTCAATATCTTCCATGCTCAACAAACTAGCGGCGGTTCCCAAGCATAAATGTAAAGTTTACTCCCCCTCCAGCAACAAACACAAGCCATGGCTAACCGAATCCTCGGTTGTCCTCCATACCAACAACTTTTCGGGACATTTTGTTTTATTATTTGCAATTTTAATCATGGGACCGGGCATCCTGAGTAAAAACCCCTCTCGTGCAAGGACAAGTGAATAAACACTCATTATGAGAATAACCCGTTTAGCATGGAAGATACTGACCGCCTCCTGTCGCTCCGTGAGTGGTACGGGCACACCAAACAGATGTTCATTTGAATATTTAGAGGTGGCACATGCAAATTTACTTGGAACAGGAGGATAAAACCGCATATAGGCAGATATAGTGGACTCATCTGGAACAACTTTGGTTTATAGATTTGGATGCACAAACAGTATTCCCGCTTAGTACAGGCGAAGGCTAGCAAATAGATTGAGAAGCAACCAGCTAGAGAGTGAAAACAGTCATAATCACGCATTGTGAATAATTAACATTGAATACTAGCATGAGTATGATATAGGCACCATGAACATAAATATCGTGAAGGCTATCTTGGTTTTGAATCAACTACATGCATAAACATGTGCCAAGTCAAGCCACTTGAAAGATTCAGAGGAGGATACCATATCATCATACTACATCACAATCATTTTAATGCATGTTGACACCCAAGATAAATTAGTATCCACTCCTAACAACTTAAGCATGGCATGAGAAACTATAATCTCTAATTGTCATCATAAACATGTTTGATCGTAATATGCTGAATCATGGATACTAAGTTAAACATATTTACAACAACAAAAATAAGTTGAGCTCATACTCACCTTTCCTTGGCAGAGTCACTTCATTAAATTATCGTCATTATTGCCTTTCACTTGCACGACCGAATGCTATGAAAACAATAATAGTGCAAGAGTGTTGTGGACTAAGCTGGAAACTACAAACATTTATTCAAACGAGAAGACAAAGTAATCATGAGGGTGTATGTTAACATTAAAATGTCTCGCTAAGCAAGTAGCATAAATATCACCATGAGTTTTACCCTTAGTCCTGTTAGTGTGCAGGCGGCATGCAAGGATAGCTCCAAGGTTAGAAGTGTTGTCATTATGAAGTACACAACATAAAATGGAAAAGTCAGGGTGCATAGTGCGCCAGCTTGCTCTCTAGAAGACAAGCATTTTCCTATGAATAAAGCAAAGTAGTGCACAACAGGAAATTGCAAGCTAGTGGCTCGGGCATGTGACGTGCCCCTTTTCTCACCCACAATTAGGGGTTGTTTGGATAGATGGTTTGTAGAAAATCCGTTGTATATAAACTAGGAAAATAGCCTAACAACCTAAAACCACGTTTGGCTAGCCTAACTAATCCGTGGATATGGAAAACCGAATTTTCTATAACCCAGAATTTCGCGTTTGTGGAAAAATGACTATTAGTCATTTTTGTAAAAACTCGATTTGTGTATCATAGTTCCTTGTTGCCAATCCCGGCGGGCCCGTTCATGAGCGAAGAGAAGCTACCGAGCCTGGTGACCATTGCCACATCCTCGCTACATATCTCCGGCCTACTCGAGGGTCAGTGAGACGACGGCGGCTGTGATGGACTCGACGGTGAGTCGTACAACATAGTCGTACTCGTACGTCCTCATTTGGCCGCCTCGCCACGGCTGCCGCGTCCTCCGTGTCGTCCGTCCTAGTCATCGTCGCCGCCGCCGGCACGCGACAACAAAGCATGAGGAGACATATATGGCTGCAGATTGGCGTCGACCAAAGGGTTTGCACCAGTGGGCACAAGCTTTTCTCATCCTTAACCCCAACGGCAAGGGTGCATAGCCACAGGCAGGGGCGCCATGGCTATGAACACCGACGTGCATGCAGCGTGAACGACCAAGAGGAAGGTGGATCCAAGGAGTCTTTTGCCATGAATCCTCTTGTGTCTCTCGCGTACGTGTACGTTTCGTACATTTCACAGCCGGTTGCAGATGCTTGCCCATGGTAGCAACTTTCTACGTGTGCGTGTACGCGGCCGTCCAGCGAGATCAACTACCCAGCTCCATTAACTGCTTTTCATTGACGGAAAGTCGAGAATAAGAAGATCGCCGGAGAATAGGGAACTGGACAAACACACTTTTCGACCCAAACGTGGTCTTCTATAAACTGACTGTTAACAAAAAAGTTAGCAAAACTGGTTTTCCTAAAAAGCAGGTAAAAACTCGTTTAATATAAACTCAATGATAATATTTGTTATCCAAACAACCACTTAGAGTGTAAAGGAAGGCCTCAAACTCCTCCGGTCGAGGCTCTCTTATTTCCCCATCGAAGGGAATCAAACATATCTCACAAAATTCAGCAAGTGGTATCTGATGATGTTCAGCATATAAATTAAAATGCACCATGGGAGGTTCGAGCCTATTCCAGTAATGAAAATTTTGCACAAAGGAATTTGTAAGGATGTGGTGCTGATCACACTCATCTGCGAGGAAGTCGGTCAATCAGGCGTTTGCAATGAATTGCACGAACTCTTGGTAGAATCTGGCTTCATTCATGAAGGCATTCTGCGGTCATTCACACGACCGCACCTCCGTCCTACGAGGAGTGTTGAGGTTGCTGTCCGAGGAGTCCCCAATGACTCCCTTAGCGTTTCGTTTCTAGGAGCTCCTTCGGAAGAAGTTCATTTTTCCTATGAACAAATTTCTAAAAAAATGGGCCACAAAATGATGTCAACAAAACTTGACAAGATTGATAGCAACTACTCATATGAATGTCTAGAGGCTATATCAAGCATTCAAACTACTTGGAACTCAAAGAATTCAATATGCAAGCTCATTTTCAGTAGCACAAAGAGCAGCTAATTATGCAAAATATAATACACTAGAGCAAAAACTAATTGGAGCAACGGAGGAGTCACATACCAAGTAGCAATCCACCAAAATAGTTTCGGAAATGCAGCTTCGAGCAAAGAGATCGAAAATCTCGGGTTTGGGAGCAAGAACATGAGAGAGAGAGAGAGAGAGAGAGAGAGAGAGACAGAGAGCTACCAGGAATTTTTTCTAGAGGTAAGAGACAAAGTGGGCTGAAGGAATAAGTGAGGGGGTCCCTGCGGGGCCCACCAGCCACCAAGGCGTGCCCTGGCACTACTGCAGGATGCTGCTAATGCGACACTACAAACAGAGACCCTTCGACAAAACTGTGTGCGATGCATTAATCGCAAACGGTGATGTAAAAACCCGTCAAAAAATATACAAAATGTTTGCAATGGCGGATGCATCAAATACGGTTCAGATTTTAGTTGCGTGTGCGATGCAGGACATACGGTTCAGTTCAATGAACTGTTTGCGATGAGGCAGAAGAACAGAAACGAGGAGCCAGATGAATGTGTGTGTGCGATATATGGCATACAATTCACTCAGATTAACTGTTTGTGATTAGGCAACACAGCATAAACGGTTAGCCAAATCAAGGTGTCTGCGATTGACGACATACACTTCAGACAGATGAATTATTTGCGGTTAGGCAACACAACATAAACAGTCAGCCAGATCAAGGTGTCTGCGATTGACGACATACACTTCAGATGGACGAACTATTTGCGATTAGCCACAACAAATAGAAATAGTTAGACAGGTCAATGTGTGTGCGATTGACAGCATACACATCACACAGATGAAACGTTTGCGATTAGCCACAAACAAACAGAAACAGTTAGACAGATCAACGTGTGTGCGTTAGACAGGCACACATTCTAATTAAAATAAGCGTGCGTGATTGTAATAACGAGCATGCACGGTTGATTGAACAAGACGTGTGCTTACATCGCCTATTGTGATGCACCCTATGGTGCAAATGCCACATACGCGGCCGAGAATGCGTGCCCACGTTATGCCATCCGGGAATAGTGCCGCACTTAGAAATTAGAACCGGCCAAAAAATTTGAGCCTGCGTCCCTTCACATTCCAAATTACTACCACGCTATATTTAATTGCAAACATATTCACACTTATCAAAACCTAAAGGATTTCCCACTTAGGAGCGTATTAGTACTCAGTTATAAATACTACCTACTCCAAGATGACTGCACATTCCTCATAAACACCTCATCCACAAAAACAAACAAGTCTTCATCGTCATTCCCTTGTGTCTGCCATGTCCCGCATGAGTTCTGGTCGAGAGATTACTACTAGGGAGAGGCGAGCATGGAAGCGGAAGCATGAGAGATGTCCCGCCTCGTCGCGAAAGTAGTTGACATGTCCTGCTGTGCCGTCGTAGCAGCACAGAGCTCTCGTCACGCCGTTGATGCAGCACACTGATTCAACACAGCCCCAGAAGCAGCAGAGATGTCCCGTCGCGCCGCGAATGCAGCAGAGATGTCCTTCTATGCTGCGGTGGCCTGGGAAAATGTCTCGCGGGCAGGCGAGGACTCTCACAAGCGCATGCGTGCTATGCTCGATGACCTGATGGGTCAGATCTCCGACTAGATGAAGCTGCTGGACGAGATGAATGCCTCATTTGAAAATGCTACCGGCGTCATCCGAGGACTAGGGGAGGACAAGGCGAAGCTCTGCATCGAGCGTGACCTGCTGAGGGAGAAGATTGTTGGAAGGGCGAAGGAGCACGAGGAGAGCACTGCCTTGTTGAAGAGGACGGGCGTCATCCTCAAGAAACTTATGGACGAGAATGCCATGCTCCGCATCGGGCGCGAGAGGGCTGGTGGAGGAATCCGTGGATGCTGCCAAGCAGCGTGTTGAGGACATGAAATAGATCAACACCACTCGCTGTGAGAACTAGTCTCCGCAGCCTGCAGCGCATCGAGATAGTAGAGATCAGCGAGCCAGATCATTGTATGCGTCTTCCTTCTTCTTTTGACCTTGTGTATTTCGGGCGTTGCGGCATGTGGCTTTTTTATTTATCTTCCTAAATATATAAGATAATTAGTATCCACTGTCATCGTCCCTATATTCATCAGTCTTGCTATAAGTCGCAGTTGATGCTATATCAGTCCGTCAGATGTTACATCAAGATCCATCCAAAATTATCTTTTTAGATTTTCTTTCTTCTCTCTCAAATCTCAGTCGAGTGAGACATAGTCACACCATTAAACAGGGGCTCGGGCGCCATTAAAGGAAACGTTGGGAGATAGGTGGGCGGCGGATGGAGGTCAAAGGGCTCTCCTCCCGATAAGCATGCACAGGGGTCTGATCGCACGCCTCCCATACTCAAATAGCTACCCTGAACGACACCTCCTAGCCAATAAAAAAAGGGGATGCGTGGTGATGTCTACTATGCAATCTTCTTCTCGTAGACTCATGTTGGGCCTCCAAGCACAGAGTTTTGTAGGACAGTAGCAAATTTTCCTCAAGTGGATGACCTAAATTTTATCAATCCGTGGGAGGCGTAGGATGAATATGGTCTCTCTCAAACAACCCTACAACCAAATAAGAAAGGGTCTCTTGTGTCGCCAACACACCCAATACAATGGTAAATTGTATAGGTGCACCAGTTCGGCGAAGAGATGGTGATACAAGTGTAATATGGATAGTAGAAATAAGTTTTTGTAATCTGAAATTATGAAAACAACAAGGTAGCAAGTAACAAAAGTGAGCGAAAACGGTATTGCAATGCTTGGAAACAAGGCCTAGGGTTCATACTTTCACTAGTGCAAATTCTCTCAACAATGATAACATAATTAGATCATATGACAATCCCTCAACGTGCGACAGAAGTCACTCCAAAGTTCCTGTCGTGGAGAACATAAGATGAAATTGCTTGTAGGGTACAAAACCACCTCAAAGTTATTCTTACCGACCAATCCATCGAGCTATTCCTATAAGTGTCACAAACATCCCTAGAGTTCATAGTAAAATAACACCATATGACACACACAATTCAACCCTAATGTCACCTAGATACTCTAATGTCACCACAAGTATCCGTGGGTCAATTATACAATATGCATCAAACAACTTCTGATTCATAATATTCAATCCAACACAAATAACCTCAAAGAGTGCCCCAAGATTCCTACTGGAGAAACAAGGACGAAAACATGCATCAACCCCTATGCATAGATTACCCCAATGTGACCTCGGGAATCCGCGAGTTGAGTGACAAAACATACATCAAGTGAATCAATAGAACACCCCGTTGTCACCACGGGTATCCCATGCAAGACATACATCAAGTGTTCTCAAATCCATAATAGTATTCAATAAAATAATAGTGAAACCTCAAAGATAAAACTCAATTAATCACAAGAAGGTAGAGGGGGAGAAACACCATATGATCCAACTATAGTATCAAAGCTCGCGGTACATCAATATAGTGCCATATCAAGAACACGAGGGAGAGAGATCAAACACATAGCTACTGGTACATACCCTCAGCCCTGAGTGTGAACTACTCCCTCCTCATCATGGAGAGTGCTGAGTTGATGAAGATGGCCACCGGTGATGGTTTCCCCCTCCGGCAGGGTGCCGGAATGGGCTCCCGGTTGGTTTTTCGTGGCTACAGAGGCTTGCAGTGGCGGAACTCCCGATCTAGGTTTCTTTCTGGCCGTTTCTGGATTTATAGGAATTTTTGGCGTCGGTTTCACGTCAGGGTGGTCCACGAGGCAGCGATAAGCCATGGGGGCACGCCCTAGGGGGGCGCCCCCTAGGCTTGTGGTTGCCTCGGGACTCTTCTGGCTTAACCCCGATGCTCCATGGACTTCTTCTGGTCCATAAAAAATTACCGTAAATTTTAGAGCTCGTTTGGACTCCGTTTGATATTCCTTTTCTGTAAAACTCAAAAACAAGGAAAAAAATAGAAACTGGCACTGGGCTCTAGATTAATAGATTAGTACCAAAAATAATATAAAATAGCATATAAATGCATATAAAAAATCCAAGGTGGATAATATAATAGCATGGAACAACCAAAAATTATAGATACGTTGGATACATATCAAGCATCCCCAAGCTTAATTCCTGCTTGTCCTCGAGTAGGTAAATGATAGAAACGTACTTTTTTATGTGGAATGCTACCTAACATATTTATCCTTGTAATTTTCTTTATTGTGGCATGAATATTCAGATCGATAAGATTCAAAACAAAAGTTTAATATTGACATAAAAACGATAATACTTCAAGCATACTAATAAAGAAATTATGTCTTCTCAAAATAAGATGGCCAAAGAAAGCTATCCCTAAAATATCATATAGTCTGGCTATGCTCCATCTTCATCACACAAAGTATTTAAATCACGCACAACCCCTATAACAAGCCAAACAATTGTTTCATACTTTTTATGTTTTCAAACCTTTTCAACTTCCACGCAATACATGAGCGTGAGCCATGGATATATCACTATAGGTGGAATAGAATATGGTGGTTGTGGAGAAGACAAATAGAAGGAGATAGTCTCACATCAACTAGGCATATCAACGGGCTATGGAGATGCCCATCAATAGATATCAATGTGAGTGAGTAGTGATTGCCATGCAACGGATGCACTAGAGCTATAATTTTATGAAAGCTCGAAAATAAACTAAGTGGGTGTGCATCCAACTCGCTTGCTCACGAAGACCCAGGGCAATTTGAGGAAGCCCATCATTGGAATATACAAGCCAAGTTCTATAATGAAAAATTCCCACTAGTATATGAAAGTGATAACATAGGAGACTCTCTATCATGAAGATCATGGTGCTACTTTGAAGCATAAGTGTGGAAAAAGGATAGTAACATTGCCCTTTCTTTGTTTTCTCTCATTTTTTTGGTGGGCTTCTTTGGCCTCTTTTTATTATTTAGGCTTCTTTGGCCTCTTTTATTTTGATATTCTCACATGGGAAAATGCTCTAATAATGAAGATCATCACACTTTTATTTACTTACAACTCGATACTTAGAACAAAATATGACTATATATGAATGCCTCCGGCTGTGTACCGGGATGTGCAATGATCAAGAGTGACATGTATAAAAATTATGAATGGTGGCTTTGCCACAAATACTATGTCAACTACATGATCATGCAAAGCAATATGACAATGATGAAGCGTGTCATAGTAAAACGGAATGGTGGAAGTTGCATGGCAATATATCTCGGAATGGCTTTGGAAGTGCCATAATAGGTAGGTATGGTGGTTGTTTTGAGGAAGGCATATGGTGGGTGTATGGTACCGGCAAAAGTTGCGCGATACTAGAGAGGCTAGAAATGGTGGAAGGGTGAGAGTGCATATAAACCATGGACTCAACATTAGTCATAAAGAACTCACATTCTTATTGCAAAAATCTATTAGTCATCGAAACAAAGTACTACGCGCATGCGCCTAGGGGGATAGATTGGTAGGAAAATACCATCGCTCATCCCCGACCGCCACTCATAAGGAAGACAATCAATAAATAAACCATGCTCCAACTTTGTTACATAACGGTTCACCATGCATGCATGCTACGGGAATCACAAACCTCAACTCAAGTATTCTTACCAATCCACAATTACTCACTAGCATGACTCTAATATCACCATCTTCATATCTCAAAACAAATGCAAGGAATCAAACTTCTCACGGTATTCATGTTGGGTTCTACGGTAGGGTGCGTCGGCTGCAAATTTAAAATTTTCCTACGCGCAGAACATCCAGGAACATACTACGGGAATGGATCACAGATCATTACCACTAGACGCGCAATGCCGTGTAGGGGAAGTAGAGTTGGGGCAACGCGTCCCTGGAGTCGCCTCGCGTTCCCAGAGTCATCTCCTCCTCGCTAGTCTCCACGTAGCCGATCGGATCCCATGAATAGGTTTGCCGGAGCGGTGCAAGTGCATCGCCTCTAATGGTATCCGCGCGTGCAGGAGGAACGTCGTGCGGTGGACTGCTAGGTTCGATCACACAACCGGCGGCGAGTGGAGGTGGCTAGTTGCAACACATGCAAAGCCCTAACGACGGCGCTGAAGCGATCAACCAAATAAGTGTGCCACACCTTCACTATTTATAGGCATCCGTCGCGGGCTGAACACTTGGGCCTTGCACGGATCCTAAAGCCCAAAGTCTACTCGGTCGCGTTCCAAGTCCATCTCGGATCACACCCGACCAGTGTCCTCTGAACCGACCTCGTAGGTTCCTTCCCTTAAGCGCGCGAGGTTCAAGTCGGCTTGGGCACGGTTGGTAGACGCCTCTAGCAAGGCGTGCCGACCACCAAGCAGACTATGAAGCTGGTTAGGCGAACCTGTACAACATGTCACACTTCTGTTCCCTTTGCCTCACGATATATGTTGTAGGGCTCAAGGCGAGACTGCCATCCTTGTGCTAGCCCGACCTCTTTCTTGTTCCAGTGATATCGACCACAACCTAGATTATCTCATTGTTGGGGAACGTAGCAGAAATTCAAAAATTTTCCTACGTAACACCAAGATCTATCTATGGAGAGACCAGCAACGAGTAGAAAGGAGAGTGCATCTACATACCCTTGTAGATCGCTAAGCGGAAGCGTTCAAGTGAACGGGGTTGATGGAGTCGTACTCGTCGTGATTCAGATCACCGATGATCAAGTGCCGAACGGACAGCACCTCCGCGTTCAACACACGTACAGCCCGGTGACGTCTCCCACGCCTTGATCCAGCAAGGAGAGAGGGAGAGGTTGAGGAAGACTCCATCCAGCAGCAGCACAATGGCGTGGTGGTGATGGAGGAGCGTGGCAATCCTGCAGGGCTTCGCCAAGCACCTACGGGAGAGGAGGAGGTGTCACGGGAGGGAGGGAGGCGCCAAAGGCTCAGGTATGGATGCCCTCCCTCCCCTCCACTATATATAGGGGCAGGGGAGAAGGGGGAGGCGCAGCCTTGCCCCCTCCTCCAAGGAAGGGGTGCGGCTAAGGAGGGGGGAGGAGTCCATCCTCCCCAAGGCACCTCGGAGGTGCCTTCCCCCTTTAGGACTCTCCCCTTTTTCCTTTATCTTGGCGCATGGGCCTCTAGGGGCTGGTGCCCTTGGCCCATGTAGGCCAAGGCGCACCCCCTACAGCCCATGTGGCCCCCGGGGCAGGTGGCCCCACCCGGTGGGCCCCCGGGACCCTTCCGGTGGTCCCGGTACAATACCGATGACCCCGAAACTTGTCCCGATGGCCGAAACAGGACTTCCTATATATAAATCTTTACCTCCGGACCATTCCGGAACTCCTCGTGATGTCCGGGATCTCATCCGGGACTCCGAACAACATTCGGTAACCACATACAAGCTTCCTTTATAACCCTAGCGTCATCGAACCTTAAGTGTGTAGACCCTACGGGTTCGGGAGACATGCAGACATGACCGAGACGTTCTCCGGTCAATAACCAACAGCGGGATCTGGATACCCATGTTGGCTCCCACATGTTCCACGATGATCTCATCGGATGAACCACGATGTCAAGGACTCAATCGATCCCGTATACAATTCCCTTTGTCTAGCGGTATTTTACTTGCCCGAGATTCGATCGTCGGTATCCAATACCTTGTTCAATCTCATTATCGGCAAGTCACTTTACTCGTTCCGTAACACATCATCCCGTGATCAAATCCTTGGTCACATTGCGCATATGATGATGTCCTACCGAGTGGGCCCAGAGATACCTCTCCGTTTACACGGAGTGACAAATCCCAGTCTCGATCCGCATAAAACAATAGATACTTTCGGAGATACCTGTAGTGCACCTTTATAGTCACCCTGTTACGTTGTGATGTTTGATACACCCAAAGCACTCCTACGGTATCCAGGAGTTACACGATCTCATGGTCAAAGGAAGAGATACTTGACATTGGCAAAGCTCTAGCAAATGAACTACACGATCTTTTGTGCTAGTCTTAGGATTGGGTCTTGTCCATCACATCATTCTCCTAATGATGTGATCCCGTTATCAACGACATCCAATGTCCATAGCCAGGAAACCATGACTATCTGTTGATCACAACGAGCTAGTCAACTAGAGGCTCACTAGGGACATATTGTGGTCTATGTATTCACACGTGTATTACGATTTCCGGATAATACAGTTATAGCATGAATAAGAGACAATTATCATGAACAAGGAAATATAATAATAATACTTTTATTATTGCCTCTAGGGCATATTTCCAACAGTCTCCCACTTGCACTAGAGTCAATAATCTAGTTCACATTGTCATGTGATTAACACTCACAGGTCACATCGCCATGTGACTAATACCCAAGAGTTTACTAGAGTCAGTAGTCTAGTTCACATCACTATGTGATTAACACTCAATGAGTTTTATGTTTGATCATGTTGCTTGTGAGAGAGGTTTTAGTCAATGGGTCTGAACCTTTCAGATCCATGTGTGCTTTACAAATCTTTATGTCATCTCCTAGATGCAGCTACCACGCTCTATTTGGAGCTATTCCAAATAACTGTTCTACTTGCAACTATTCTAAATTGTTGCCCCATTGTACGTATCCGGTATCTCTACTTAGAGCTATCCGGATAGGTGTTAAGCTTGCATCGTCGTAACCTTTACGACGAACTCTTTTACCACCTCCATAATCGAGAAAATTCCTTAGTCCACTAGTTACTAAGGATAACTTTGACCGCTGTCCTGTGAGCCATTCTTGGATCACTCTTGTACCCCTTGACTGACTCATGGCAAGGCACACTTCAGGTGCGGTACACAGCATAGCATACTGAAGAGCCTACGTCTTAAGCATAGGGGACGACCTTCGTCCTTTCTCTCTATTCTGCCGTGGTCGAGCTTTAAGTCTTAACTTCGTACCTTACAACTCAGGCAAGAACTCCTTCTTTGACTGGTCCATCTTGAACACCTTCAAGATCATGTCAAGGTATGTGCTCATTTGAAAGTATTATTAAGCATTTTGATCTATCCTTATAGATCTTGATGCTCAATGTTCAAGTAGCTTAATCCAGGCTTTCCATTGAAAAACACTTTCAAAATAACCCTACATGCTTTCCAGAAATTCTACATCATCTCTGATCATCAATATGTCAACAACATATACTGATCAGAAATTCTATAGTGCTCCCACTCACTTCTTTGGAAATACAAGTTTCTCATAAACTTTGTATAGACCCAAAATCTTTGATCATCTTATCAAAGCGTACATTCCAACTCCGAGATGCCTACTCCAGTCCTTAGAAGGATCGCTGGAGCCAGCATACCTTTTAGCATCCTTAGGATCGACAAAAACTTTCTGATTGTATTACGTACAACCTTTCCTCACGATAACCGGTAAGGAAACTCGTTTTGACATCCATCTGCCAGATTTCATAAATACAGCTAATGCTAACATGAATCCGACGAACTTTAAGCATCGCTACGGATGAGAAAATCTCATCGTAGTCAACTCCTTGAACTTGTGAAAAACTTTTCGCCACAAGTCGAGCTTCATGGACGGTGACATTACCATCCACGTCCGTCTTCTTCTTAAAGATCCATTTATCTTAATGGCTTGCCGATCATCGGGCAAGTCCACCAAAGTCCATGGATCCGTTCTCGGATTTTATGGCCTCTAACCATTTGTAGGAATTCGGGCCCACCATCGCTTCTCCATAGCTCGTAGGTTCATTGTTGTCTAGCAACATGACTTCCAAGACAGGATTACGTACCACTCTGAAGTAGTACGCATCCTTGTCATCCCACGAGGTTTGGTAGTGACTTGATCCGAAGTTTCATGATCAATATCATAAGCTTCCACTTCAATTGGTGTAGGTGCCACAGGAACAACTTCCTGTGCCCTGCTACACACTTGTTGAAGAGACGGTTCAATAACCTCATCAAGTCTCCACCATCCTCCCACTCAATTCTTTCGAGAGAAACTTTTCCTCGAGAAAGGACCCGATTCTAGAAACAATCCATATTGCTTTCGGATCTGAATTAGGAGGTATACCCAACTGTTTTGGGTTTCCTATGAAGATGCATTTTATCCGCTTTGGGTTCGAGCTTATCAACCTGAAACTTTTTCATATAAGCGTCGCAGCCCCAAACTTTTAAGAAACGACAACTTAGTTTTCTCTAAACCATAATTCATACGGTGTCATCTCAACGGAATTACGTGGTGCCCTATTTAAAGTGAATGTGGTTGTCTCTAATGCCTAACCCATGAACAATAGTGGTAATTCGATAAGAGACATCATGGTACGCACCATATCCAATAGGGTGCAACTATGATGTTCGGACACACCATCACACTATGGTGTTCCAGGCGGTATTAATTGCGAAACAATTTCCACAATGTCTTAATTGTGTGCCAAAACTCGTAACTCAGATATTCATCTCTATGATCGTATCATAGACATTTTATCCTCTTGTCACAATGATCTTCTACTTCACTCTGAAATTACTTGAACCATTCAATAATTCAGACTTGTGTTTCATCAAGTAAATATTCTCAACATCTACTTCAATCATCTGTGAAGTAAGAACATAACGATATTCACTGCATGCCTCAGCACTCATTGGACTGCACACATCAAAATGTGTTACTTCCTACAAGTTGCTATCTTGTTCCATCTTACTGAAAACGAGGCTTTTCAGTCATCTTGCCCATGTGGTATGATTTGCATATCTCAAGTGATTCAAAATCAAGTGAGTCCAAACGATCCATTTGCATGGAGTTTCTTCATGCATATACACCAATAGACATGGTTCGCATGTCTCAAACTTTTCAAAACGAGTGAGTCCAAAGATCCATCAACATGAAGCTTCTTCATGCGTTTTATACCATTATGACTTACATGGCAGTGCCATAAGTAAGTGGTACTATCATTACTATCTTATATCTTTTGGCATGAAAATGTGTATCACTACGATCAAGATTCAATAAACCATTCCTTTAGGTGCAAGAGCACTTATTCAGGTTTAATACTAATCTTGATGGTAGAGGGAGCGTGCGATGTTAGATCACATCAAACTTGGAAACACTTCCAACACATATCGTCAGCTCACCTTTAGCTAGTCTCCGTTTTATTCCGTAGCTTTTATTTCGAGTTACTAACACTTAGCAACCGAACCGGTATCTAATACCCTGGTGCTACTAGGAGTACTAGTAAAGTACACATTAACACAATGTATATCCAATATACTTCTATCGACCTTGCCAGCCTTCTCATCTACCAAGTATCTAGGGTAATCCTGCTCCAGTGGTTGTTCCCCTTATTACAAAAGCACTTAGTCTCGGGTTTGGGTTCAACCTCGGGTTTCTTCATTGGTGCAGCAGCTGATTTGCCGTTTCATGAAGTATCCCTTCCTTCCCTTGCCCTTCTTGAAACTAGTGGTTTCATCAACCATCAACAATTGATGCTCCTTCTTGATTTCTACTTTCGCGATGTCAAACAACGCGAATACCTCAAGGATCATCATCTCTATCCTTGATATGTTATAGTTCATCACGAAGCTCTAGCAGCTTGGTGGTAATGACTTCGGAGAAACTATCACTATTTCATCTGGAAGATCAACTCCCACTTGATTCAAGTGATTGTTGTACTCAGACAATCTGAGCACAAGCTCAACGATTGAGCTTTTCTCCCTTAGTTTGCAGGCTAAGAAAATCGTCGGAGGTCTCATACCTCTTGACGTGGGCACGAGCCTGAAATCTTAATTTCAGCCCTCGAAACATCTCATATGTTCCGTGACGTTTCGAAAACGTCTTTGGTGCCTATACTCTAAACCATTTAACTGAACTATCACGTAGTTATCAAAACGTGTATGTTCGATGTTCGAAACATCCACAAACGACGTTTGGGGTTCAGCACATTGAGCAGTGCATTAAGGACATAAGCTTTCTACTGTCCGCATAATCGCTACTTTCAACTTTCAACTATAATTTTCTCTAGGAACATATCTAAATAGTAGAACTATAGCGCGAGCTACGACATAATTTGCAAAGGGTCTTTTGACTATGTTCAAGATAATTAAGTTCATCTTATGAACTCCCACTCAGATAGACATCCCTCTAGTCATCTAAGTGATTACATGATCCGAGTCAAACTAGGCCGTGTCCGATCATCACGTGAGACGGACTAGTCATCATCGGTGAACATCTTCATGTTGATCGTATCTACTATACGATTCATGCTCGACCTTTCGGTCTCCGTGTTCCGAGGCCATGTCTGTACATGCTAGGCTCGTCAAGTTAACCCTAAGTGTTTTCGCTGTGTAAAACTGTCTTACACCCATTGTATGTGAACGTAAGAATCTATCACACCCGATCATCACGTGGTGCTTCGAAACGACGAACTGTAGCAACGGTGCACAGTTAGGGGAGAACACTTCTTGAAATTTTAATGAGGGATCATCTTATTTACTACCGTCGTTCTAAGCAAACAAGATGCATAAACATAATAAACATCACATGCAATTATATAGTTGTGACATGATATGGCCAATATCATATAGCTCCATTGATCTCCATCTTCGGGGCTCCATGATCATCTTGTCACCGGCATGACACCATGATCTCCATCATCATGATCTCCATCATCGTGTCTTCATGAAGTTGTCACGCCAACGACTACTTCTACTTCTATGACTAACGCGTTTAGCAATAAAGTAAAGTAGTTTACATGGCGTTCTTCAATGACACGCAGGTCATACAAAAAATAAAGACAACTCCTATGGCTCCTGCCGGTTGTCATACTCATCGACATGCAAGTCGTGAATCCTATTACAAGAACATGATCAATCTCATACATCACATATATCATTCATCACATCCTTTTTGGCCATATCACATCACATAGCATACCCTGCAAAAACAAGTTAGACGTCCTCTAATTGTTGTTGCATGTTTTACGTGGCTGCTATGGGTTTCTAGCAAGAACGTTTCTTACCTACGCATGAACCACAACGTGATATGCCAATTGCTATTTACCCTTCATAAGGACCCTTTTCATCGAATCCGATCCGACTAAAGTGGGAGAGACAGACACCCGCCAGCCACCTTATGCAACTAGTGCATGTTTGTCGGTGGAACCGGTCTCACGTAAGAGTACGTGTAAGGTCGGTCCGGGCCGCTTCATCCCACAATACCGTCGAAACAAGATTGGACTAGTAACGGTAAGCATATTGAACAACATCAACGCCCACAACTACTTTGTGTTCTACTCGTGCAAAGAATCTACGCAATAGACCTAGCTCATGATGCCACTGTTGGGGAACGTAGCAGAAATTCAAAAATTTTCCTACGTAACACCAAGATCTATCTATGGAGAGACCAGCAACGAGTAGAAAGGAGAGTGCATCTACATACCCTTGTAGATCGCTAAGCGGAAGCGTTCAAGTGAATGGGGTTGATGGAGTCGTACTCGTCGTGATTCAGATCACCGATGATCAAGTGCCGAACGGACAGCACCTCCGCGTTCAACACACGTACAGCCCGGTGACGTCTCCCACGCCTTGATCCAGCAAGGAGAGAGGGAGAGGTTGAGGAAGACTCCATCCAGCAGCAGCACAATGGCGTGGTGGTGATGGAGGAGCGTGGCAATCCTGCAGGGCTTCGCCAAGCACCTACGGGAGAGGAGGAGGTGTCACGGGAGGGAGGGAGGCGCCAAAGGCTCAGGTATGGATGCCCTCCCTCCCCTCCACTATATATAGGGGCAGGGGAGAAGGGGGAGGCGCAGCCTTGCCCCCTCCTCCAAGGAAGGGGTGCGGCTAAGGAGGGGGGAGGAGTCCATCCTCCCCAAGGCACCTCGGAGGTGCCTTCCCCCTTTAGGACTCTCCCCTTTTTCCTTTATCTTGGCGCATGGGCCTCTAGGGGCTGGTGCCCTTGGCCCATGTAGGCCAAGGCGCACCCCCTACAGCCCATGTGGCTCCACGGGGCAGGTGGCCCCACCCGGTGGGCCCCCGGGACCCTTCCGGTGGTCCCGGTACAATACCGATGACCCCGAAACTTGTCCCGATGGCCGAAACAGGACTTCCTATATATAAATCTTTACCTCCGGACCATTCCGGAACTCCTCGTGACGTCCGGGATCTCATCCGGGACTCCGAACAACATTCGGTAACCACATACAAGCTTCCTTTATAACCCTAGCGTCATCGAACCTTAAGTGTGTAGACCCTACGGGTTCGGGAGACATGCAGACATGACCGAGACGTTCTCCGGTCAATAACCAACAGCGGGATCTGGATACCCATGTTGGCTCCCACATGTTCCACGATGATCTCATCGGATGAACCACGATGTCAAGGACTCAATCGATCCCGTATACAATTCCCTTTGTCTAGCGGTATTTTACTTGCCCGAGATTTGATCGTCGGTATACCGATACCTTGTTCAATCTCGTTACCGGCAAGTCACTTTACTCGTTCCGTAACACATCATCCCGTGATCAACTCCTTGGTCACATTGCGCATATGATGATGTCCTACCGAGTGGGCCCAGAGATACCTCTCCGTTTACACGGAGTGACAAATCCCAGTCTCGATCCGCATAAAACAATAGATACTTTCGGAGATACCTGTAGTGCACCTTTATAGTCACCCAGTTACGTTGTGATGTTTGATACACCCAAAGCACTCCTACGGTATCCAGGAGTTACACGATCTCATGGTCAAAGGAAGAGATACTTGACATTGGCAAAGCTCTAGCAAATGAACTACACGATCTTTTGTGCTAGTCTTAGGATTGGGTCTTGTCCATCACATCATTCTCCTAATGATGTGATCCCGTTATCAACGACATCCAATGTCCATAGCCAGGAAACCATGACTATCTGTTGATCACAACGAGCTAGTCAACTAGAGGCTCACTAGGGACATATTGTGGTCTATGTATTCACACGTGTATTACGATTTCCGGATAATACAGTTATAGCATGAATAAGAGACAATTATCATGAACAAGGAAATATAATAATAATACTTTTATTATTGCCTCTAGGGCATATTTCCAACACTCATAATCCTTGTCGCATGGCCATGCTTATCCTGGTCGGATCACACGAGGGGCCCAGACTATATCTCTCCTGAACGGAGGGGCAAATCCCATCTTGCTCGACCATGTCTCGCAACATGGGACTGGACAAACCCGAAACCTACCTTTGTAACTACCCAGTCATGGTGTAGCGTTTGGTCGGCCCAAAGCAAGTCTGTCACCATCCCGAGTACATGCGTCAGCTCAGGTCTTAGGACATAGAACGTATGTTGTACTAGAGACTCACAGATGACATATCGCTGTGTCTCATAGTTGGGTCTGTTCGATTCGGACCTTATCTCGACTAGGATTCGACTACGTCGAATCCGACCAGATCCTTTCGAGTCCGTAGTATCCTGTTAGCATCCAATGCTCCATGGCTAGTGAGACCGAGCCATCCACCATGTCATATGCTAGTCTAGTCCAACATGTGACCACACGTCACTTGCGACTAGGGACAATTTAGGATGTATCATACAACACAAGATCTCATAGACAAGTCACATACTTGCCAACAAGTATCATCGATTACATCCAAGGACTATCTTTATTCATAAAGACACAGGAAATATCATCATACATGATTTCCTCTAGGGCATATCTCTAACAATTCAATGCTCTGTATGAAAGTTTTTATTATACCCCTCTTGGATGCCCATCATATTAGGACTAAATTCATAACCTAAGCAAATTACGATGTTTTTTAGAGAGACTCTGAAAATAATATAAGTGAAGCAAGAGAGTTCAACAATTTCTTCAAAATAAAACCACCGTCGTGCTCTAAAAAGATATAAGTGAAGCACTAGAGCAACTAGATAGCTCAAAAGATATAAGTGAAGCACATAGGGTATTCTAATAAATTCACAATTCATGTGTGTCCCTCTTGAAAGGTGTGTACATCAAGAATGATTGTGGAAAACTAAAAAGCAAAGACTTACATCATACAAGACGCTCCAAGCAAAACACATATCATGTGGTGAATAAAAATATAGCCTCAAGTAAATTTACTGATGGATTGAAGACAAAAGACGGGATGCCATCCGGGGCATCCCCAAGCTTAGATGCTTGGTTGTCCTTGAATATTACCTTGGGGTGACTTGGTCATCCCCAAGCTTAGGCTCTTGCCACTCCTTATTCCGTATTCCATCAAAACTTTACCCAAAACTTGAAAACTTCACAACACGAAACTCAACAGAAAAGTCGTAAGCTTTGATAGTATAATAAAGAAAATCACCACTTAGGTACTGTTGTGAACTCATTCTAAATTTATATTGGTGTTATATCTACTGTATTCCAACTTCTCCATGGTTCATACCCTCTGATACTACTCATAGATTCATCAAAATAAGCAAACAACACATAGGAAACAGAATCTGTCAAAAACATAACAGTCTGTAGTAATCTGGAGACTTCGTATGCTTCTGTAACTCCAAAAGTTCTTAAAAATTAGGACAATCTAGGAAATTTATATATAAACCATATGTAAAAAATTCAGATAAAAATCACGTTCCAGTGAACTGTGAAAATTCCTGGACTGAGCGCAAAAGTTTCTGTTTTTGCACAGAATCAAGTCAACTATCATTCACACTATCCCAAAGGATTTGCTTGGCACTTTATTGAGACAAAGGCTATAAAACATGATTACTACAGTAGCATAATCATGTGGACACAAAAAACAGTAGGTATAAATATTGGGTTGTCTCCCAACAAGCGCTTTTTTCATGCCTTTTTAGCTAGGCATGATGATGTCAATGCTGCTCACATAAAAGATAAGAATTGAAACATAATTGGAGCATCATGAAGCATATGAATAGCACATTTAATTCTAACCCAATTACTATGCATAGGGATTTCGTGAGCAAACAATTTATGGGAACAAGAATCAACTAGCATAGGAAGGCAAAACAAGCAAAACTTCAAGATTTTCAACACATAGAGAGGAAACTTGATATTATTGTAATTCCTACAAGCATATATTCCTCCCTCATAATAATTTTCAGTAGCATCATGAATGAATTCAACAATATAACCATCAGATAAAGCATTATTTTCATGATACACAAGCATAGAAATTTTACTACTCTCCACACAAGCAAAATTCTTCTCATTCGGAATAGTGGGAGCCAACTCAACAAAATAACTATCATGTGAGGCATAATCCAATTGAAAATTAAAATCATGATGACAAGTTTCATGGTTATCATTCTTTATAGCACACATGTCATCACAATAATCATCATACATAGCAGCTTTGTTCTCATAATCAATTGGAACTTCTTCCAAAATAGTGGATTCATCACTACATAAAGTCATGACCTCTCCAAATCCATTTTCATCAATATAATCATCATAAATAGGAGGCATGCTATCATCATAATAAATTTGCTCATCAAAACTTGGGGGACTAAAAATATCATCTTCATCAAACATAACATCCCCAAGCTTGTAGCTTTGCATATCATTAGCATCATGGATATTCAAGGAATTCATACTACCAACATTGCAATCATGCTCATCATACAAACATTTAGTGCCAAACATTTTATAGACTTCTGATTCTAACACTTGAGCACAATTTTCCTTTCCATCATTTTCACGGAAGATATTAAAAAGATGAAGCATATGAGGCAACCTCAATTACATTTTTTTGTAGTTTTATTTTATAGACTAAACTAGTGATAAAACAAGAAATTAAAAGATTCAATTGCAAGATCTAAAGATATACCTTCAAGCAGTCACCTCCCCGGCAATGGCACCGGAAAAGAACTTGATGTATACTACGCAACCTTCTTCTTGTAGACTCGTGTTGGGCCTCCAAGCGCAGAGTTTTGTAGGACAGTAACAAATTTCCCTCAAGTGAATGACCTCAGGTTTATCAATCCGTGGGAGGCGTAGGATGAAGAAGTTCTCTCTCAAACAGCCCTGCAACCAAATAACAAAGAGTCTCTTCCCCAACACACCTAATACAATGGTAAATTGTATAAGTGCACTAGTTCGGCGAAGAGATGGTGATACAAGCATGATATTGATAGTAGAAATAGGTTTTTGTAATCTGAAATTATAAAAACAGCAAGGTAGCAAGTAACAAAAGTGAGCGAAAACGGTATTGCAATGCTTGGAAACAAGGCCTAGGGTTCATACTTTCACTAGTGCAAGTTCTCTCAACAATGATAACATAATTAGATCATATGACAATCCCTCAACGTGCGAAAAAAGTCACTCCAAAGTTCATGTCGCAGAGAACATAAGATGAAATTTCTTGTAGGGTACGAAACCACCTCAAAGTTATTCTTTCCGATCAATCCATTGAGCTATTCCTATAAGTGTCACAAACAGCCCTAGAGTTTGTAGTAAAATAACACCATATGACACACATCAATCAACCCTAATGTCACCTAGATACTCTAATGTCAGCACAAGTATCCGTGGATAAATTATACAATATGCATCAAATAACTTTAGATTCATAATATTCAATCCAACATAAAGAACCTCAAAGAGTTCCCCGAGATTCCTACCGGAGAAACAAGGACAAAAACGTGCATCAAACCCTATGCATAGATTACCCCAATGTCACCTAGGGAATCCGCGAGTTGAGTGCCAAAACATACATCAAGTGAATCAGTAGAACACCCCATTGTCACCACGGGTATCCCATGCAAGACATGCATTAAGTGTTGTCAAATCCATAATAGTATTCAATACGATAATAGTGAAACCTTAAAGGTAAAACTCAATTCATCACTAGAAGGTAGAGGGGGAGAAACACCATATGATCCAACTATAGTAACAAAGCTCGCAGTGCATCAAGATAGTGCCATATCAAGAACACGAGAGAGAGAGAGAGAGAGAGAGAGAGATTGAGAGAGAGAGAGATCAAACACATAGCTACTGGTACATACGCTCTGCCCCGAGGGTGAACTATTCCCTCATCATCATGGAGAGCGAGGGGATGATGAAGATGGCCACCGGTGATGGTTTCCCCCTCCGGCAGGGTGCCGGAACGGGCTCCCGATTGTTTTTTCATGGCTATAGAGGCTTGCGCTGGTGGAACTCTCGATCTAGGTTTCTTTCTGGGGGTTTCTGGATTTATAGGAATTTTTGCCATCAGTTTCACGTCAGGGGGGAACACGAGGCAGCGACAAGCCATGGGGGCGCGCCCTAGGGGGGCGCCCCTGGGCTTGTGGTTGCCTCGGGACTTTTCTGGATTGACTCCGATGTTCTGTGGGCTTCTTCTGGTCCATAAAAAATCAACGTAAATTTTCAGCTTTGATATTCCTTTTCTGTAAAACTCAAAAACAAGGAAAAAATAGAAACTGACACTGGGCTCTAGGTTAATAGGTTAGTACCAAAAATAATATAAAATAGCATACAAATGCATATAAAACATCCAAGATGGATAATATAATAGCATGGAACAATAAAAAAATTATAGATACGTTGGAGACGTATCACGTGGCAGCACATAAACGGTAAGTAGAACGCCCACGGTTTCAATAATACTTGTGTTTCCGATTGTAACGTGACGTTTGTTCCAAAATGACGTTGTTGATTGTTAATGTGTGTGCCTTCGCAAATCGGACAAAAAATTTACCGCATCATGTTGGTGCCATGTCATGACACCATGCCAAGTTTCATGATTTTCAGGAGAGTTTTGGATTTAGGGAATTTTAAAACCAAGTTTCTCGATGTTTTTGGCTGAGCCAAGACGCCCAGATGTTTGAATTCCATTCTCATTTCTTGCATGGGACCTAGAAATTCTCCCAAGTACACATAAATGATTTTTCAACTAACTTTGGCGCACTGGAGCATGTGCTTGTAGTTCAAATTTGAATTATGTGCATAAAATGCCTGGAAATTCAATTAATGTATAAAAAAGGCCAAACGAACCCGGAATAATTCCAAAATTTAGCACGAAACTCAAATAGCTGACTTTGGTTCAGCTCTTGGGGCCACCTTACATAGAAACCAGAAATGAGTGGAGGTTTGATCTCTCACCCAAAACAATTGGGGTTGGTCTAAGCTGCGTGTGTAAAAAATCAAGGCGGGAGAAGGAGTGTATGTCGTTTCACACACGGAGGTGACACGTTCCCTCTTGGAACCACGAGCCTTCTTGAGAGAAGCTCCGGTTTGCAAGAAGCTTATACCAAAACTTGTCCCAATTCGGCCAATTTTTTTTACCAATGCATGTTGGTGCCATGTCAAGACACCATGCCAAGTTTCATGATTTTCATGGGTGTTTTGGATTTACAGGAATTAAAAACCAAGTTTCTCAATATTTCCAGTCGAGCCACGACGCCCAGATGTTTGAATTTCATTCCCATTTCTTGCACGGGACCTAGAAATTCACCAAGGACACACATGTGACTTTTCAACCAACTTTGGTGCATTGGAGCATGTGCTTGTAGTTCAAATTTGAATTATGCACATTAAATGCCCAGAAACTCAATTAATGTATAAGAAGGCCAAGTGAACCCTGAATAATTTTAAATTTTAACATGACACTCATATAATTCTATGTTGCCTTTGTAAAAAAATCAAGGGGGGCAGCGTATATCATTTCGCACACAAAGGTGACACGTTCCCTCTCGGAACCATGAGTCTTCTTGAGAGAAGCTCTCGTTTGTAAGAAGCTTATACCAAAACTTGTCCCAAATTGGCCAAAAAAATTGCCACAGCATGTTGGTGCCATGAAATGACACCATGCCAAGTTTCATGATTTTTAGGCGAGTATTGAATTTACAGGAATTAAAAAACCAAGTTTCTCAATGTTATCGGCCGAGCCATGATGCCCAGATGTTTCAATTTCATTCCCATTTCTTGCATGGGACCTAGAAACTCACCCAAGGACACACATATGTGATTTTTCAACCAACCTTGGTGCACCAGAGCATGTGCTTGTAGTTCAAATTTGAATTATTCACATTAAATGCCCAAAAACTCAATTAATGCATAAAAATGACAAATGAACCCGGAATAATTCCAAATTTTAACACGACACTCATTGATATGTCTCCAACGTATCTATAATTTTTGATTATTCCATGTTGTTTTATTATAAATCTTGGATGTTTTATAATCATTTTATAGTCATTTTATATCATTTTTTGGTACTAACCTATTGACATAGTGCCAAGTGCCAGTTGCTGTTTTCTACATGTTTTTTACATCGCAGGAAATCAATATCAGATGGAGTCCAAATGCCATGCCAATTTATGATGATTTTTTATGGTACAGAAGGAACACAACGGGCCCTGGTTGCACCTGGGGGGAGTTTCGAGGAGGGGACAACCCACCAGGGCACGCCATGAGGCCCAGGCGCACCCTGGTGGGTTGTGCCCACCTCGGGTGCCCCCTGGACCGACTCTTTGCTCTATAAATACCCCAATATTCCAGAAACCCTAGGGGAGTCGACGAAATTTTCATCCAGCCGCCGTAGAGTCCAGAACCACGAGATCCAATCTAGACACCATGACGGAGGGGTTCACAACTTCCATTGGTGCCTCTCCGATGATGCATGAGTAGTTCTTTGTAGACCTTCGGGTCTGTAGTTAGTAGCTAGATGGCTTCCTCTCTCTCTCTCTCTCTTGATTATTAATACAATGATCTCTTGGAGATTCATATGATGTAAGTCTTTTGGCGGTGTGTTTGTTGGGATCTGATGAACTTTGAGTTTATGATCAGTTATATCTTTTTATATCCATGAAGGTTATTTGAGTTCTTTGATCTCATATATGCGTGATCTCTTATAGCCTCATATTTCTTCTCCAATATTTGGGTTTTGTTTAGCCAACTTGATCTATCTATCTTGCAATGGGAGGAGGTGCCTGGTAGTGGGTTCGATCTTACGGTGGTTGATCCCAGTGACAGAAAGGGAACCGTCACGTATGTGTCGTTGCTACTAAGGATAAAAAGACGAGATCCATATCTGCCGCAATAGATAAACGGATCTTGTCTACATCATGTCATCATTCTTATTGCATTACTCTGTTTTTCCATGAACTTAATACACTAGATGCATGCTGGATAGCGGTTGATGTGTGGAGTAATAGTAGTCGATGCAGGCAGGAGTCGGTCTACTAATCTTGGACGTGATGCCTACGTAATGATCATTGCCTGGATATTGTCATGATTATTTGAAGTTCTATCAATTGCCCAACAGTAATTTGTTCACCCACCGTTTGCTATTTTTCTCGAGAGAAGCCACTAGTGAAACCTACGGCCCCCGGGTCTTCTTTCTCATATATTTGCCTTGCGATCTACTTTTTCCTTGTGTTTATTTTAAGATCTATTAAACCAAAAAAAATACAAAAATATCATGCTGCAATTTATTTGTTTCGTGATCTATTTATCATATCTGTAAATTTATCTCATGTCCTTTGCCTATCTTGAGGCGCCGTACCCCGAAAGGGATTGACAACCCCTTTAACATGTCGGGTTGCGAGGTGTTGTTCTTTGTGTGCAGGGGATGTTTACGTTGTGTTGCTTGGTTCTCCTACTAGTTCGATAACCTTGGTTCATATCTGAGGGAAATACCTACCACCGCTGTGTTGCATCATCCCTTACTCTTTGGGGAAATACCGACGTGGCTTCAAGCGACATCACTCATATAGTTCTATGTTTGCTCTGCAAAAATCAAGAGGGGGCAGGGTATGTCGTTTCGCACACAAAGGTGACACGTTCCCTCTCAAAACCACACGCCTTCTTGAGAGAAGCTCCAATTTGCAAGAAGCTTATAGCAAAACTTGTCCCAATTCGGCCAATTTTTTTACCACAACATGTTGGTGCCATGAAATGACACCATGCCAAGTTTCATGATTTTCAGGCGAGTTTGGGATTTACAGGAATTTAAAAAACAACTTTCTCAATGTTTCTGGCTGAGCGACGATGCCCGGATGTTTGAATTTCATTCCCATTCTTGCATGGGACCTATAAATTCAGCCAAACACACACATGTGATTTTTCAACGAACTTTGGTGCACTGGAGCATGTGCTTGTAGTTTAAATTTGAATTATGCACATTAAATGCCTAGAAACTCAATTAATGCATAAAAATGCCTAATGAACCTGGAATAATTCCAAATTTTAACACGACACTCATATAGTTGCATGTTCACTGTAGATAAATGTTCCAGCAATTCAAGCACCATCATTTCCCTCCATAACACCATTTTTTCTTTTAAAACAGAATAAAAAAATCAGGTATACCAAAAACAACTTACTAGCAAGAATCGTGTGGGATGCGATATAAAATATCTTGGAGCATCGTCTAGTCGGGCTTACGCAGGAAGCTTCATCGTCTATAGTCCACCGCTCACGCTTGAACCACACTTACGCGCCAGTTTCTTGCGGCACCGAGCGAAATTTTTCTACCACCTCGGAAATATCTATCTCCCCGCCCGCCCCACACCAAAAGCCACATTTGCACTGTTCCTCAAACCTTCACTGCTGCTTACTAATAGCGTCGCCTCCTCGTCGGCGACCCTTCTTCTTGTAGCGTCACCTCCTCACCGATGACCCTTCTTCTTGCAGCGCCGCCTCCTGCCCAGCAACCCTTCTTCTTGCTCTGCGGCCTCGTCGATATGGTTAGGTAATCCACACCCACCGACACCATCCTCCACCTTCCTCGTCCCACATGCCCCGACCAACGGCGCGCACCGTCCGCCCAAATCACTGGCCCCGTCCTCCAATTAAGCACCGCCCACAACCATTTTGCATGCAATATAACATGGAGCTCAGTAGCATCTCGCAGCGGAGAAGCAAATCGCGGCCGCACCACGGATGAGGTTGCTATGGCTGCTATCTGTGCCAACCGCCAGATCTTGGAGGAGCACCTCGTCTTCGAGGCCACCGTCGACACCGTCACGCGGTTGTCTACTTCAAAATACAGTTCATGCTATTTTCTTGAGGCCACCTCCAGTGCCTTCTAGTGATTTGTCCTCTGTAATGTTAATATGCAATCTGATATTCTGAAATGTAATATTCAGTTAATAGTTTGGTCTAACAATTACTACATTTCGTAGTACTGTTCCCAAGCATTCTTGGTTTCATTAATTGTCTTATCTTCTAGTATATGTTCTATTCTGCAATGTCGTGCTTAGTTAACTGTTTTGGTTCATTTGGTCTGCTGTCGAGTTAACTGTTTGGTTCAATTCTACAATTTAATTTTCATTTGTTGTGGGTACAATTTTGTATTGTTATGCATGTGAGAAATAAATCGAATTTTGTTATAGTCAATACATATTCTACTGATAGTATGGCAACTATCAGTTAACCTGATCAAGATCTTCCTTATATGTGTTACAGGAAAACAATGGGAGGCACTGCGGTTTACCATCGAGGTTTGCTCATGCATGGTCCTTTCGCTAATAGCACATTATTGTGCAGTTGCAGGAATCTTTCTAATATATAGGTTTCTTACAATTTGGTCTTGCACATGTAGGTCCTGCTGTCAGAGGCTTAGACCCACTGTTCGACCCATTTTGCATATGGGGAAATGAGATGTCCATTAATATCAGTCCAGTTAAGAAACTCAGAAAGATTGTTGGGATAAAGAAACTTGCGATGAATAACAGCAAGATCTTTGTTTGCACAATGAAGAAGACATGAGTCAACTATAGGATGGTACTAACTCTTTTACCTTGTTTTTACCCCTTGTGCCATTTCAAAAAAATTAATAATGATTTATGCATATCTTTGTTTTTAGTACTTTTCAAAGCAGTTCACCGATGATTACCCCTCAAACACCCATGGTACAATATTGAAGTCTTCCATGAAGAGGACGAAGGATGGGCGGGAAATTATCCATAGCCTAGCCTAAAGTTGCAAGGACATTCAACATCATTGAAGGCTCAATATTCCCCTTCCGCTTCTGTAGTTTCCCAGATGAGATTCATCTGTCTATTTATCATGTATGATGCTACTTTACAAAGGTTTCCGATGTTGCATGTGAAAGTTTGTGTTGTTGTGTAATGGTGTATCTAGCTATATCCCTCTTTTGTGTAACTGAGTGTTGAAGCTATCTGATGTAATTCTATTATGAAATCCCTGTTGCCGTTATACGAATATGAAATATCTGGTGTGTTTTATAAGAAATGTCAATTTGATTACTACATGGATTATCAATAATAGGCTACTTACCCTGCTTATTGGGGTTTTCTGTTGCAGACGATTACTCTAACAACACCGTGGACGATGAACTCAAACAACCCACATGGTTTCTAGAAAGTAGGCATGTTGGATCAACTAACAGTCACACACGACATCTAGCAGAGAACTATTTGTGTTAGGACACTTTGCACAAATGTTTCCACACAAAAAATGGTGTGTGATATACATACGAACATAAACGTTTTTCTGGGATCCACTGTGTGGGATGTACATACGAACGGAAACGATTGGGCTTCGATGCCTCACCTGATCACACACGAGATCATTTTGCCCCACATGTGTGGCCGGAAGGCCTATCCCTGAACGTTTTTGGGTAATGTGGCAAGGACCTCCCTATCGCACACACTCACTAGGCGACGGTTTAAAACTTCTGTGACGCCCGGGTAATCAAGCTACAGTAATCCCGCACTAACGATGCCACGTCACCTCGATTACTATTACTAATCTCGTGTTAGTTCGAAACCCATTCAAATTCAAATTCAAAATAAAGCAAACAATAAAAGTTTTCAAATGTTAAAACTAAAATGTTCTGAGTGATCCAAATAATGCATAGGTAATTATAATGGAGAAACCACACTTTAATAAAATGTTTAAATATTCAAATGATAATAAAGCAATAGTAAAAACTATTATTTAAATACCTTTAAATAATAAATAATTACAAAACTATTTTATTTAGTTACCCAAATTGATGTGGCAGTAGTAAATATAGTAATACTAATTTAGGAACCATTTGTGTATTTTAGAAAACTATAACCGTTTTAGAAATAAAAGAAAACGGAATAGAAAAAGGAAAATAGACAAAGTAGGACTATTTGTTTTGGGCCCTAGTGCATTAGTGGATTAGGCCCAGCCCAACTTCCCCTCATCCCCTTTCTCTGTTCATCAGACAATCAGAGGACGTGGAGGCCATCCATGGCGCCCCGGCCAGGTGCCGGCCATCCCCCGGTCTCCTTGGAGTATAAGGGCGACACCCCGGACGCCCTGGACAACCCTAGCTCAATCCTCCCCTTCCCCACACTTGATCCCCTCGATCCCGAGCTTGTTCGTCACCGCGCCTTCATCGATCCCGCGGCCACCGACTCCCCATCGCTACCTTGCCATGTCCATGAGGTTCTCCGTCGTCTACTTCATCGTCTGCACCACCAGATTGAGGCTTGGGAGCATCATCGACGACGCACGTCTCTTCTTCTTCCGCCACGGCCGTCGGACGACGCCGTCGATCTCCACCACCGGCGCCTCCCCGACCTTCCCCGAGCTCGCCTACGTTCTCCCCGGTGAGCCCTCCTCCGGATCCCCCTTCCTCCGCCTCGATTCGGTCACCGTTTGCCTTCCCCGAGCACATCCTAGCCCGCGTCGCGTGTACGCGTACGCGTACTGGTGTAAGCGCGTGCGTGAGCTGCTGCTGCTTAACCACCGTGTCCTGCGGCGGCGTACTGCTGCTGAAGCGCGCCTGCCCTGGCCTCGCCTCTGCCTGCCGCTGCTCGCCGGCCATCGGCCGCGGCCATGTAGTGCGCCCCTGCTGCTCCTTGCGATGCGTTGCTGCTCATACCGCTACTCTGCTCTGCTTGCTACTGCTGTCGCTGCACTGCTGCTCCGTTTGCTGCTGCTCACGGCCGCTGCTACTGCTTTCCTTGTGCTGCTTCCACTGTTGGCCATGGCCGCCGTGGCTTGTGCCTCGTGCGTGCTAGCCATGGCAAGCACAGCCAAGGCCCGGGTGTGCCGCTGCCAATGGCCGACCCAATTAGTAGGTCTAATTAGTTTAGGCTAAATTAGGTGTTAATTAGTCTAAGGCTATTAGAAGTGGACCCAGGCTAATTAATCTAATTAACTAGAATAGTTTAGTTGTTGTCTATGATGTGTGGCTCACATCTCTAATTAAGCTAGATTAATTAATCTGTTAAACTAAGACAATGACAATTGGGCACCATTGTCACTATTCATCAGTGGACCAGTCAAACTTGACTGGGTCAACTGAGCCCTCCAGCCCCACATGTCATGCACACGCATACATTCCTGGGTACACTCCTCTGTACCCATAGCCATTTTTTTATTTGGATTAAATTTAATTCCAGGACTTCAGAAATGTTTAAAACTTCATAAATAAAATCATATAAAATAAACCATGTACAGGAAAGTTGCTCAGAACGACGAGACGAATCCGGATACGCAACCCGTTCGTCCGCCACACACCCCTAACCTATCGAACTCGCAACTTTCCCCCTCCGGCTCCTCTGCCCGAAAACACGAAACACCGGGAATACTTTCCCGGATGTTTTCCCCCCCTTCACCGGTATCACCTACTACCGCGTTAGGGCACACCGAACACCGCGTATTGCCTTATTATATTTTGTGATGCTTTGTTTGCTCTGTATTCATTATTTCTTCCCCCTCTTCTCTCCGGTAGACTACGAGACCGACGCTGCTGCTGACCAGTTCGACTATGGAGTTGACGACCCCTCTCTCTTGCCAGAGCAACCAGGCAAGCCCCCCCTTTGATCACCAGATATCGCCTACTCTTCTCTATACTGCTTGCATTAGAGTAGTGTAGCATGTTACTGCTTTCCGTTAATCCTATTCTGATGCATAGCCTGTCATTGTTGCTACAGTCATTGATACCTTACCCGCAATCCTAAATGCTTAGTATAGGATGCTAGTGTTCCATCAGTGGCCCTACACTCTTGTCCGTCTGCCATGCTATACTACTGGGCTGTGATCACTTCGGGAGGTGATCACGGGCATATACTATATACTTTACACTGTTACATTACCTGTGATACTGTTCGGAGTTGGGGGCTGAAGGGGCAGGTGGCTCCATCCCGGTAGAGGTGGGCCTGGGTTCCCGACGGCCCCCGACTGTTACTTGGTGGCGGAGCGACAGGGCAGGTTGAGACCACCTAGGAGACAGGTGGGCCTGGCCTTGTTCGGCATTCGCGGATACTTAACACGCTTAACGAGATCTTGGTATTTGATCTGAGTCTGGCTACGAGCCTATACGCACTAACCATCTACGTGGGAGTAGTTATGGGTATCCCGACGTCGTGGTATCAGCCGAAGCACTTCAGACGTCAGCGACGGAGCGGCGCGCGCCGGATTGGAACGTAAGCCTGCTCTTGTATTAAGGGGGCTAGTTCTGCTTTCGGCCGCGTACGCAACGTGCAGGTGTGCTATGGGCGATGGGCCCAAACCCCTGTGCGCTTAGGTTTAGACCGGCGTGCTGGCCTCTCTGTTGAGCCTAGGTGGGGCTGCGACGTGTTGATCTTCCGAGGCCGGGCATGACCCAGGAAAGTGTGTCCGGCCAAATGGGATCGAGCGTGTTGGGTTATGTGGTGCACCCCTGCAGGGAAGTTAATCTATTCGAATAGCCGTGATCTTCGGTAACAGGACGACTTGGAGTTGTACCTTGACCTTATGACAACTAGAACCGGATACTTAATAAAACACACCCTTCCAAGTTCCACAGACAACCCGGTGATCGCTTTTCCACAGGGCGACGAGGGGAGGATCGCCGGGTAGGATTATGCTACTGCGATGCTACTGGAGATGCTACTTGAAGATGCTACTTGAAGATGCTACTTGGAGATGCTACTTGGGGGACTTCAATCTACTCTCTTCTACATGCTGCAAGACGGAGGCTGCCAGAAGCGTAGTCTTCGACATGATTAGCTATCCCCCTCTTATTCTGGCATTCTGCAGTTCAGTCCACCGATATGGCCCTTTACACATATACCCATGCATATGTAGTGTAGCTCCTTGCTTGCGAGTACTTTGGATGAGTACTCACGGTTGCTTTCTCCCCCCTTTTTCCCCTTTCCTTTCTTTCTGGTTGTCGCAACCAGATGCTGGAGCCCTGGAGCCAGACGCCACCGTCGACGACGACTACTACCCCAGAGGTGCCTACTACTACGTGCAGCCCGCTGACGACGACCAGGAGTAGTTAGGAGGATCCAGGCAGGAGGCCTGCGCCTCTTTCGATCTGTATCCCAGTTTGTGCTAGCCATCTTATGGCAACTTGTTTAACTTATGTCTGTACTCAGATATTGTTCCTTCCGCTGACTCGTCTATGATTGAGCACTTGTATTCGAGCCCTCGAGGCCCCTGGCTTGTATTATGATGCTTGTATGACTTATTTTATTTGTAGAGTTGTGTTGTGATATCTTCCAGTGAGTCCCTGATCTTGATCGTACACGTTTGCATGTATGATTAGTGTACGATTGAATCGGGGGCGTCACAAGTTGGTATCAGAGCCGACTGCCTGTAGGAATCCCCTTTCCAACTCCTCGGCCAAAGTTGAGTCTAGCCATTGCAAAACTTTTACTAACTTGGCTGTGTGCCTTACGGGCCCACGTCGCCATTAGGGTGGTATTAGGATCTTTTACTCCTTGTCTATACTCTGGGACTCTGATCTCTCTTCTATTCGGGTTAAATGGATTTTGCTAAATCTAACATTAGGATCTCGTTATCACTTTCACCCGGAGAGCCCCTTATTATTGATGATCGTCTGCTGCACGTGAAGACCCTGAAGATACTCTCCGCTGTAACCCGAGAATTTGTGTCCGTTGCTTTTGCAATTCCCTACCACCAAAATATCCCTATGGATAAATACATACATCTGTCGTTCTTACTTTTGTTCCCAGTTGATCTTGTCATTGGAAGATACCCTGAAATTCTCTCTATTGATCCGAGAATACTTTGTGCCTACTGCCTTGCAGTTCCTTTCCACCTGAATACCCCTACGGATAAATTCTCGCCCTTATCGACTATCCACTCATCCCCAGTTGTTCATGTGTTTCACAATGGTCTTTGAAATACTATTCGATCCTCCAAAATTCCTCAGTAGCTTATTGCTCTGCAATACTTGTCTGCTTGCATTATGGATGCTTTCCATATGTCTGGCAATATTCGTTAGTATCCTTAGACACCGTCATTTTAATCCTATTGATTCAACATGTGTGCGAATGCACACAATCATCAATCGACCCTTCTAAATTATCTTTCCGGCTCAGACGTCATTCTGAACATGAGCTGGTTCTGGACCAAACTATTTGTCGTCAATTGTGCCTCTGGTCTATCCAACTTATCCACCCCTAATCAGAGCATTGCTTCTGATCCCTTGATTTGGAAATCATAATTCCTTTGCATTTGACAATTGAGTTAGTCAGTTGTTTCTATAATTTGCTTCCTCTAGTTGAGTACCGATGCTCACGTCAGATCCCTTGTGGACCACCAGATCCTTTGTTGGATTTTATCTGACAACGCCCTTCATATTCAATAAACTTGTGAGCCTTTTCTCGGATACATAATGCTTTTGGTAAATTGTATCGTCTGCTTTCTCAACCATGCTCTGCCTTCGAGCTTGAGTTAATTACTTCTAAAGATTTGGTATATGTTTCTAAGAAGCCCGTATGGATTGAACATATGCCTTCTCTAAACCGTGTGAACCCGAAAGTTTTCACAAGTCATACTCTTCTGGTGCTTCACCAGATAAAATTTCAACACTGCAACTTCATCGAACGTGAGAAGTGAATGAAATGTTATGCATTGGAGAAGTGGGAGTCGACCTTGAACTTGTGTTCATGCCCATGGACACGATGTAGATCTTATCATTAAAGCCTCTCTTAAATAAATTATTCCTTTGGTATAAGTTCATCTTATATCTGAGATCTGGCCTTTTTGCAATCGTGGATCTGACCATGTTCTCCTTTAAATATCATGTCCTGTGCAAGTTTAAGCACTTGTCTTCTATAGAGCAATACCCCAGTTCAACTTCTAGTTTGATCTGTCGTCGAGTATTACCCCCTGGTATCTCGAGATTATCATGGAACTGCATAACTCCTTATGAGTTCTTCATCAAGTTCTACCTTCCCACTGATTCCAATTTTTCGCGGGCTCTGAGTTATTGAACACTCAAAGACACCGATAACTGAACCGAGTCCGCTCTTCGGTTCAACAACTCTTCAGTAAGCTTCTATAAGTACGAGTTTGTACCCGATCACGCCATTCCTAGCCTGTTTGGCTATATCATTGTCGTGACGATTCTAACTGTGCTACCTGGTCCTTATTCTCGGAGCACCAATTTTCGACGATGAACTAACCTTATGTCGATCCTCATCGTCATATCATTTCGCCTTGAACAACAAGCTTGGTTTCGAGTTTGTGTCATACCCTTGGTTTCAGTAACCTTTCACTTCATCATTCCTTTGGCTTGATGCCATCGCCGACCGATTACATCTTCATGAAATCTCTCAACAATTGTGTCGTGATCATCATCGGCATTCTGAGCTCTTCCAGGATGTCAATTGAGTTCATGATGAGAAATACCATCCTTGCCCTCGATGATTAGTGTTATCATCGACCACTCTACTACCTTTCCTCCAACACAGACTTGTTCTTGTTTTGTGTTGTACCTTGAGTTCCTTGCTACCCAGCATTGTTCTTCTTTACCTTGGATATTACCACCTTTTATGTCAAGAATGTCGTGGGAATTACACCACCTCTTAAGAATTCTTGGTATGGTGATACTTCTCACCATCACCATTCTTTCTTGGGTCCTCGTGTTGATTCCAACCGGGGTACCAACAAGTGGGCGGTGCTGTTTGGATTCTGCCCTTCTAGGAACCCTCTTGCTTTGAAGTTAATGGTTGGCCATTCATTCTTAGACTATTGATTATTGAATCACCATTTCCGACGTCGGTCGTGCAACCCAACCCATATTTCGGACGCACCTTTCAACCAATGTTTAATTGTGTATGTTTTCCTCGAGCATATTTCCTTATATCATTTGATCTGACCAATGTTATCTCCTTGTTCACTTAATTGTGGACATCCATCTTTTAGGAATCTCAGTGAATTGCCGTTGAGTTCACCAGACACCTCCTTGTCCTCTCCTTGGGTTAATGATGGACTCTTGATAACGGAAATCACTTCACAGTTCATTTCCCCGAGAATCTTACAATGTCATCTCGTCAATTTGCGTTGCACCTTTTCTTCTCAGGTATCCTAAGTCTGAGGTATCCTGACACCAACCGGATCTGAATCTCGGTCAGATATGATGGTTGGGACATACCTCCAAGAGTTGTAACATTGATCTCTACGTGACCCGGTAACATGATGTCATGCCTAGCACCCCCCCCCCCGCTGGGTGGAGGACCTATCGTTATAATTTCTTTTGCAAGGACAACCATTCTTCCTGGAGGAAATTGTAAGACTTATTCTACAAGTTATTCCTAATGGATCCTTCGTGTTTCCAAAGTCTGATCTTCACCTGAAGACCTTGTCAATGCTATCTAGAAGCATGTCAATGGTACTCCGATTTTCAACAGGAACATTTGAAGCACGATGCTAAATTTTATTTATCATTTATCCTAACACCGTTGTGTGAGTAATGTCATGAAATTTCTCTCCCCTTACCTGAAAGGGTTTTCTACCTTATATCCTATCAAGGATATCATGCTCTGCTTGTCCTTGGGAAGGATATACCCCTGAAATATGTGTTTAAACACATTTTTCCTTTCCATTTGTTCTGTTTAACCTGAGGATCACATTTTCTTTTCCATTGGTTTGTTTAACCTTTCTTGTGATCTATCTGATCTAAACAGTAAGATTCTTCTGCTCATGTAAACACCTCGGTGTACAACTCTGCCAGTGAGACCCTGTTTCTATTGTTGATGACATTTCGGTAACCGCCGATGGATGAGAACTTTGCCTCTTGGCCCGCCTCATTTCAACGAGCAGGAAAATGGTTTTCTTCGTCCCTCGCCCTTGGTACCAACATTGTTGCCGACATAACTGACATGCTACTCTCTGACATGCCTTGCTATCATGATCGTGCAAAACGTCACCGCCCTTCCTACTGTTAATCCACATGGTGGGCCCATAACCCACAGTTTCACAGGATCGAAACCTGACTCTCCTGTACAACCCCTGTTCCCAAAGTTATTCCTCGCGAGTGGACTCGTATGTAATTCACGGACCGCCGTCCCAAGTGATCTATTTTGGTATCAGACGCAATACTTATTCTCGTTGCCCTGAACCCCTTTCACCTGCTGATTAGGCATCGAACACTTGCCTATCCGTTTGAAACTTCTCATGGTACCTCCTTACTTTGCTCTCGATATTTTCTTAAGATTCAATTCGAGAGTAACTTCCGCCACCTTCCTCGGTGTTATCGACCAGATAGTCAACCTTGTAGAGGTCTGTCCTTTTGAAGCTACCCCTTATCCTTTCCGTAAGTACGATGAAGATCCCCAAGGAAGGACGATAACTTCATCATGATGACCCAAAGCGGAGAACTGAAGACATCAATGTAATGGATCGACCTCTTCGAGAAGAGCAACCAAAGACGAGAAGATTCGTTAGGATTTCGTAACCAGACCTTTCCCCCTAGTCCCCCTCTTAAATCTCGGGACGAGATTTCTTGTAGTGGAGGAGATTTGTGACGCCCGGGTAATCAAGCTACAGTAATCCCGCACTAACGATGCCACGTCACCTCGATTACTATTACTAATCTCGTGTTAGTTCGAAACCCATTCAAATTCAAATTCAAAATAAAGCAAACAATAAAAGTTTTCAAATGTTAAAACTAAAATGTTCTGAGTGATCCAAATAATGCATAGGTAATTATAATGGAGAAACCACACTTTAATAAAATGTTTAAATATTCAAATGATAATAAAGCAATAGTAAAAACTATTATTTAAATACCTTTAAATAATACATAATTACAAAACTATTTTATTTAGTTACCCAAATTGATGTGGCAGTAGTAAATATAGTAATACTAATTTAGGAACCATTTGTGTATTTTAGAAAACTATAACCGTTTTAGAAATAAAAGAAAACGGAATAGAAAAAGGAAAATAGACAAAGTAGGACTATTTGTTTTGGGCCCTAGTGCATTAGTGGATTAGGCCCAGCCCAACTTCCCCTCATCCCCTTTCTCTGTTCATCAGACAATCAGAGGACGTGGAGGCCATCCATGGCGCCCCGGCCAGGTGCCGGCCATCCCCCGGTCTCCTTGGAGTATAAGGGCGACACCCCGGACGCCCTGGACAACCCTAGCTCAATCCTCCCCTTCCCCACACTTGATCCCCTCGATCCCGAGCTTGTTCGTCACCGCGCCTTCATCGATCCCGCGGCCACCGACTCCCCATCGCTACCTTGCCATGTCCATGAGGTTCTCTGTCGTCTACTTCATCGTCTGCACCACCAGATTGAGGCTTGGGAGCATCATCGACGACGCACGTCTCTTCTTCTTCCGCCACGGCCGTCGGACGACGCCGTCGATCTCCACCACCGGCGCCTCCCCGACCTTCCCCGAGCTCGCCTCCGTTCTCCCCGGTGAGCCCTCCTCCGGATCCCCTTCCTCCGCCTCGATTCGGTCACCGTTTGCCTTCCCCGAGCACATCCTAGCCCGCGTCGCGTGTACGCGTACGCGTACTGGTGTAAGCGCGTGCGTGAGCTGCTGCTGCTTAACCACCGTCTCCTGCGGCGGCGTACTGCTGCTGAAGCGCGCCTGCCCTGGCCTCGCCTCTGCCTGCCGCTGCTCGCCGGCCATCGGCCGCGGCCATGTAGTGCGCCCCTGCTGCTCCTTGCGATGTGTTGCTGCTCATACCGCTACTCTGCTCTGCTTGCTACTGCTGTCGCTGCACTGCTGCTCCGTTTGCTGCTGCTCACGGCCGCTGCTACTGCTTTCCTTGTGCTGCTGCCGCTGTTGGCCATGGCCGCCGTGGCTTGTGCCTCGTGCGTGCTAGCCATGGCAAGCACAGCCAAGGCCCGGGTGTGCCGCTGCCAATGGCCGACCCAATTAGTAGGTCTAATTAGTTTAGGCTAAATTAGGTGTTAATTAGTCTAAGGCTATTAGAAGTGGACCCAGGCTAATTAATCTAATTAACTAGAATAGTTTAGTTGTTGTCTATGATGTGTGGCTCCCATCTCTAATTAAGCTAGATTAATTAATCTGTTAAACTAAGACAATGACAATTGGGCACCATTGTCACTATTCATCAGTGGACCAGTCAAACTTGACTGGGTCAACTGAGCCCTCCAGCCCCACATGTCATGCACACGCACACATTCCTGGGTACACTCCTCTGTACCCATAGCCATTTTTTTATTTGGATTAAATTTAATTCCAGGACTTCAGAAATGTTTAAAACTTCATAAATAAAATCATATAAAATAAACCATGTACAGGAAAGTTGCTCAGAACGACGAGACGAATCCGGATACGCAACCCGTTCGTCCGCCACACACCCCTAACCTATCGAACTCGCAACTTTCCCCCTCCGGCTCCTCTGCCCGAAAACACGAAACACCGGGAATACTTTCCCGGATGTTTCCCCCCCCTTCACCGGTATCACCTACTACCGCGTTAGGGCACACCGAACACCGCGTATTGCCTTATTATATTTTGTGATGCTTTGTTTGCTCTGTATTCATTATTTCTTCCCCCTCTTCTCTCCGGTAGACTACGAGACCGACGCTGCTGCTGACCAGTTCGACTACGGAGTTGACGACCCCTCTCTCTTGCCAGAGCAACCAGGCAAGCCCCCCTTTGATCACCAGATATCGCCTACTCTTCTCTATACTGCTTGCATTAGAGTAGTGTAGCATGTTACTGCTTTCCGTTAATCCTATTCTGATGTATAGCCTGTCATTGTTGCTACAGTCATTGATACCTTACCCGCAATCCTAAATGCTTAGTATAGGATGCTAGTGTTCCATCAGTGGCCCTACACTCTTGTCCGTCTGCCATGCTATACTACTGGGCTGTGATCACTTCGGGAGGTGATCACGGGCATATACTATATACTTTACACTGTTACATTACCTGTGATACTGTTCGGAGTTGGGGGCTGAAGGGGCAGGTGGCTCCATCCCGGTAGAGGTGGGCCTGGGTTCCCGACGGCCCCCGACTGTTACTTGGTGGCGGAGCGACATGGCAGGTTGAGACCACCTAGGAGACAGGTGGGCCTGGCCTTGTTCGGCATTCGCGGATACTTAACACGCTTAACGAGATCTTGGTATTTGATCTGAGTCTGGCTACGAGCCTATACGCACTAACCATCTACGTGGGAGTAGTTATGGGTATCCCGACGTCGTGGTATCAGCCGAAGCACTTCAGACGTCAGCGACGGAGCGGCGCGCGCCGGATTGGAACGTAAGCCTGCTCTTGTATTAAGGGGGCTAGTTCTGCTTTCGGCCGCGTACGCAACGTGCAGGTGTGCTATGGGCGATGGGCCCAGACCCCTGTGCGCTTAGGTTTAGACCGGCGTGCTGGCCTCTCTGTTGAGCCTAGGTGGGGCTGCGACGTGTTGATCTTCCGAGGCCGGGCATGACCCAGGAAAGTGTGTCCGGCCAAATGGGATCGAGCGTGTTGGGTTATGTGGTGCACCCCTGCAGGGAAGTTAATCTATTCGAATAGCCGTGATCTTCGGTAACATGACGACTTGGAGTTGTACCTTGACCTTATGACAACTAGAACCGGATACTTAATAAAACACACCCTTCCAAGTTCCACAGACAACCCGGTGATCGCTTTTCCACAGGGCGACGAGGGGAGGATCGCCGGGTAGGATTATGCTACTGCGATGCTACTGGAGATGCTACTTGAAGATGCTACTTGAAGATGCTACTTGGAGATGCTACTTGGGGGACTTCAATCTACTCTCTTCTACATGCTGCAAGACGGAGGCTGCCAGAAGCGTAGTCTTCGACATGATTAGCTATCCCCCTCTTATTCTGGCATTCTGCAGTTCAGTCCACCGATATGGCCCTTTACACATATACCCATGCATATGTAGTGTAGCTCCTTGCTTGCGAGTACTTTGGATGAGTACTCACGGTTGCTTTCTCCCCCCTTTTTCCCCTTTCCTTTCTTTCTGGTTGTCGCAACCAGATGCTGGAGCCCTGGAGCCAGACGCCACCGTCGACGACGACTACTACCCCGGAGGTGCCTACTACTACGTGCAGCCCGCTGACGACGACCAGGAGTAGTTAGGAGGATCCAGGCAGGAGGCCTGCGCCTCTTTCGATCTGTATCCCAGTTTGTGCTAGCCATCTTATGGCAACTTGTTTAACTTATGTCTGTACTCAGATATTGTTCCTTCCGCTGACTCGTCTATGATTGAGCACTTGTATTCGAGCCCTCGAGGCCCCTGGCTTGTATTATGATGCTTGTATGACTTATTTTATTTGTAGAGTTGTGTTGTGATATCTTCCAGTGAGTCCCTGATCTTGATCATACACGTTTGCATGTATGATTAGTGTACGATTGAATCGGGGGCGTCACAACTTCGTCGTAGAAAGGGGGTAAAAAACCGTTCATATACCACATCTCTGTACCAGTGTGGTGCCTCCTTGGCACCTGGGACATCCCCCTGGGATGTTTTCAGTGCCAGAAATTCTTAAATATTCTATAAAAATTCATGTAAAAATTTCAAATCATTTTGAGCACTTCTATTTTTGGGTTATTTTGTATTGCATAGATAATTCGGAAAACAGGGTAATCATGGCATTTTATTGCATTTAATAAAAAAATAACATCGAGCAAAAAGTGAGTACAGAAAGTTGTGCTCACTAAATTCATCGACCACGTGCCTCTAAAAAGAATCCATTAATAAGGTTGATGAAGTCTTATTAACAAACTATTTACGATTAACATGAAACCAAATAATCTTCGTCCAACACTAGGTTACCTCAACGGGGATATGCATCTCCCTAATAATAAGAGTTTCATATTTATTTTTGATAGTAGGAAGAGGGAGTTGGAAACTTCTAATAGTAATTGTCTGAGTCTTTTCAATAACATGAATAAAATTTACTTGAAATTGTTTCCTCGAAAACCGCATCATATGTTCATTACCATTGATATGAGAAGTGACCTTGCTTTTGTTGCTATCAATAACAGCTCCTACGGTATTCAAAAAGGGTCTACCAAGGATAATCGACATGTTGTCGTCCTCGGGCATATCAAGTATAACAAAGTCTGTTAAGGTAGTAGCATTTGCAGTTACAACATGCACATCCTCACAAACACCGATAGGTATGGCAGTTGATTTGTGAGCCATTTGCAATGATATTTCAGTGGGAGTGAGTTTATTCAAATCAAGTCTTTTATATAAAGATAAAGGCATGACACTAACACCGGCTCCAAAATCACATAAAGTGGTTTTGAACTAATTTGTTTTAATGGAGCATGGTATAGTTGGTATTCTTGGATCTCCTAGTTTCTTAGGTACTCCATCCTTAAAAGAATAGTTTGCAAGCATGGTGGAGATTTCAGCTTTAGGTATTTTTCTTTGATTAGTGACAATGTCTTTCATATATTTAGCATAAGGGGCCATCTTCAAAATATCAGTTAAACAATATGCAAAAAGATTGGCCTAAGCATTTCAGCAAAGCGTTTAAATTCTTCCTCATCCTTATTCTTAGATTGTTTAGGAGGAAAGGGCATAGGTTTCTAACCCATGGTTCTCTTTCTTACCATGTTTTCTAGTAACAAAATCTCTTTTATCATAGCATTTATTTTTAGGAGGTGGGTTATCAAGATCAACAACAGGTTCTATTTCAACATCATTACCTGGTTCTTTATCATTATCGGGTTGAGCATCTACATGAACATCATCATTGTCATTATCATTATCACTAGGTGAATGTTCATTACCAGATTGTCTCATCATCGGAAAATAGAAACATCATTACTATCCTCAGAAGGTTTTTCTACCTTAGGTTCACTAGAAGTATGCAAAGTCCTGTCGTTTTTATTTTTCTTTTTATTTTTAGATGGACTAGGTTCAATCTTTTAGGTTGACCTTCAGGATAAAGTGGCTTCTGAGTCATTCTACCCACTCTAGTCAATACTCCATCAACATGATCATTCATGTTGTTATTCATTTCATTGAGAAAATCATGTTGTCATTTAGCAACTTGTTCTAACTGGGTTTGGACCATAGATGCATGTTTACCTACACCTTTGATATCATTACCAATTCTAAACAACAGGTCACTCAAGCGATTAATCGTGAAGGCATTATGTTTCAATTGTTTCGTAACATTTGTGTTGAGATGATCATGCTTAATAATGTAATTATCAAATTCATACAAGCATTGACTAGGAGATTTATTATAAGGAATATCACCTTCATCAAACTTTATAGAATAATTTACCTCTACCACCTATGCCGGTGTGTCAAGACAATATATTTCTTCAATAGGTGGCAAATTCTTAACATCTTCATCTTTAATGCCTTTTTCTTTCATAAATTTCTTTGCCTCTTGCATATCTTCAGGATTGAGATGTAGAATACCTCTCTTCTTCAGAGTTGGTTTAGGCAGTGGTTCATGAAGTGTCCAATCATTATCATTCTTCAATATATTATTTAATAGTTCTTCAGCCTGCTCAATAGTGTGTTCCTTGAAAACACATACATCACAACTATCTAGGTAGTCCCTAGAAGCACCGGTTAGTCCATTATAAAAGATAATAAATATTTCATTTTTCTTAAGAGGATTATCAGGCAAATCATTAAGTAACTGGACAAGCCCCCCGATACGTCTCCAATGTATCTACTCCCTCCGTCCGGAAATACTTGTCATCAAAATGGACAAAAGGGGATGTATCTAGACATATTTTAGTTTTAGATACATCTTTTTTGATCCATTTTGATGACAAGTATTTTGGGACAGAAGGAGTATAATTTATGAAGTATTCATGCCATGTTTTCAACATATTTATATGGTTTTGGTATGATTTGATTAGCACTAACCCAGACTGACGCTGTTTTCACCAGAACTACCATGGTATCATTTTTTGTGCACAAATAAAAGTTCTTGGAATGGGCTGAAAATTTACGGTGATTTTTTATGGACCAAAAGCGACACCTGAAGCACCGGAGCTAGGCCAGGAAGTGACCGAGGAGGCCACAAACCTAGGGACACGCCCTACCCCCAGGAAGGTTGCTCCCGGCTTGTGGGCCACTCGGGCACCCCCTTGACGTTAGACTGACGCCAAAACTTCTTATAAATACCCAAACCTCCGAAAAGAACCCTAGATCGGAAGTTCCGCTGCCGCAAGCCTCTATAGCCACGAAAAATCAATCTAGACCTTCTCCGGCACCCTGCCAGAGGGGGCCATCATCACCGAAGGCCATGGAGGAGGAAGCCGGAGGGGGCCATAATCACAATGGAGGCCAAGGACCAGATGGAGAACCTCTCCCCATCTAGGGGGTGGCCATGGAGGAGGAAGCACAAGGGGGAGACTCTCTCCCCCTCTCTCTCTCGGTGGCGCCGGAGTGCCGTCGGGGGAACCATCATCATGGTGATCGTCTTCATTAACATCACCTTCCTCATCTCTTTTAAGCGGTCCACTCTCCCGCACCCCGCTGTAATCCCCTACTTGAACATGGTGCTTTATGCCACATATTATGATCCAATGATATGTTGCCAACCTATGATGTTTTGAGTAGATTTCTTTTGTCTTTTGGGTTGATTTGTGATCTAGATTGGTTTGAGTTGTATGTTTTATTTTGGTGCTGTCCTATGGTGCCCTCCGTGCCGCGCGCACGTGAGGGATCCCCTGTAGTGCTTGCAATATGTTCATGATTCATTATAGTGGGTTGCTAGAGTGATAGAATCTTAAACCCGGGTAAGGGGGTTGTTTGCGTAGGGAGTAAAGAGTACTTGATACTTTAATGCTATGGTTGGGTTTTACCTTAACGATCTTTAGTAGTTGCGGATGATTGCTAGAGTTCCAATCATAAGTGCATATGATCCAAGTAGAGAAAGTATGTTAGCTTATGCCTCTCCCTCATATAGAATTGCAATAATGATTACCGATCTTGTTAACAATTGCCTAGGACAATTCCGCACACTGATCCATCATTATTCCACACTCGCTATTTGTAATACGTTGTAATATATTCTAACTTTATGTTAACGACGCCTATTTTGTATTTAGCTCTCTATTATCATGCAAAGCTATCCTCTGCATACCCACAATGTAGTTTTATTTCTCGTTTCTAGATGGAAGCAAACTTTCGGTGTATGTATAGTCATATCAGTGGCAGATAGGACTTGAGAGAATATTGATCTTACCTTTAGCTCCTTGTGGGTTCGACACTCCATACTTATCACTTCCACCTTTGGAAATTGCTACGATGATTCCTTGCACTTGGGAATTATCAAGCTCTTTTATGGCGCCGTTGCCGGGGAGCAATAGTGTGGGGTTGATATGCTCGTGTGTGCTTGTTTGCTTTCTTCACTAAGTAGATTTTGTTTTCTCTTTTGTTTTTTTATTTATTGTGGGTGAAACAAACAATTTGTTTTAAGAATGCAAAATACAAAAAAAATACTTGCCTCTTATGCCTAAAAACTTTTTCAAAAAGAGAAGTGATTGGAAGGTTATGCATTGGAGAAGTGAGAGCCGACCTTGAACACTTGTGTTCATGCTCATGGAAACAATATAGAATTTTTCATGGAAGTTTATCAAAAATAATTATCACCTTGTATATATCCATTGTATTATAAAAATAATGTGCCAACATTTGGCTTTAGGATGATTAGATTGCTTGTTTGCTATGTGCGGTGCAAAAATAGAAACTTTGGCTAGTGCGTGGATTTACATTTTTTATTGGAACATCAAAAGTTTATGAAATTTTTACACAGTACTGCTATGCAATTTTTTATTTTTTTTCCTTTTTGAGAATTTTGGGAATTCCATAAGTATGGAAAATGTTCAGATTGCTACAGACTGTCCTATTTTTGACAGATTTTGTTTTATGTGTGTTGATCGCTAATTTTGATGAATCTATGGGTTGTACCAGGGGTATGAACCATAGTAAAGTTGCAATACAATAGATATAATGCTAATATGAAATTGGAATGAGTCTACAATAGTACCTAAAGGTAGTGATTTGCTTTATTATACTAACGGATCTCACAAGGGTTTTTGTTAAGTTTTGTGTGGATGAAGTATTTGAAGATCGAGGAGTTATCAATATAAGAAGAATAAGGAGAGGTAAGTGTTAAAGCTTGGGGATGCCAAAGGCACCCCAAGTAAATATTTCAGGGATACTCACGCATCTAAGCTTGGGGATGCCCTGGTTGGCATCCCATCTTTCTTCTTCAACAATTATCGGTATACCTCAGTTTTTGTTTTGTTCACATGATATGCATATTTTGTGTTTATTTTTTCCTTTATGCACCATGCTAGTATGAGATATTAATTCATTGATTTATACAATGCTTCATGCGCTTCACTTAAATCTTTTGAGTATGGCTTTATAGAACGCTCTTTGTGCTTCACTTAAATCTTTTGAGTATGGATTTATAGAATGATACATGTGCTTCACTTATATATTTTGAGCTTGGATATTGGTCAATCTATATTAATTGTAGAATGCTCTATGGACTTCACTTATATCTTTTAGATTATGAATACAATTATCATCGAAATTGGGCTTGGAAGAGTGTCATTAAAATATCATGCCTAACTGAAAAGGCATTAAAGAAAAGCGCTTATTGCGAGACAACCCAATATTTACCTCTACTATTTTTGTGTATTCTCATGATTATGCTACTGTATTAATCATGTTTTATGGCGATAGTTACAATAAAGTGCCAAGTAAGACCTTTGGGATGATCTATGGCGATAGTTGATTTGATCTTGCTGAAAAACAAAAACTTTTGTGCTCATTGTCAGAATTTTAAAAAATCACAGAAGAGTGATTTTGGTCTGATTTTTTTACACAAGATTGATATACGAATTGCCCACGTTGTCCTAATTTTTCAGGGTTTTGGAGTTACAGAAGTTTGGCTAGTATTCAGATCATTACATACTATTCTATTTTTGACAGATTCTGCCCTTAATGCATAGTTTGCTTGTTTTATAGTTTCAATGGCTTATATTGCTTAATATAAATTGTGGAAATTACAGAGTACAGTAGGAATTATGTGGAAACAATTATGAATCTTGTCTTTGGTAGTACCCAAGTGAATGATTTGTTTTATCATACTAACTCATCTCACAAAGTTCCGTTAAGTTTTGTGTGATTGAAGTTTTCAAGTTTTGGGTGAGATATCGATATGAGGAGAATAAGGAGTGACAAGACCCAAAGCCTGGGGATGCCCAAGGCACCCCAAGATAAAATTCAAGGAAGATACACGCAAGTAAGCTTGGGGGTGCCCCGGAAGGCATCCCCTCTTTCGTCTTCAGAACTATGGGTATACCTTACTCGGAGCTATATTTTATTCGTCACATGATATGTGTTTTTCTTGGAGCGTATTTTCATTTTACTAGCTGTTTGAATAAAATCATTGAATCTGAAATCGAATGAGAGAGAGTCCTCACATGGCTATTTAACTATTTGACTACATATTGATCTTCACTTATATCTTTTTGGAGTAGTTTTGTCATTTACTCTCGTGCTTCACTTATATCCTATGAGTAAATGGTTGAATGAATTGAATATCATAAATCTAAAATTATATATTTTTAATATGCTTATCCCATGGGGAGTAATGACTTCACATATAAGAAGTATAAGTGGTAAAATTTATTGAAAGTTAGCAAACACCACATTGGTCACTTGAACAATTCTTGAAAGAATATTGAAGGAAGAGAGATTTCACATACAAATATACTATGTTGGACATCTTCTATGATTGTGAGCCCCATTAATTATTTTCAACCTTGAGAAAATTAGTTTAAGTTGGACAAGGAAGACAACGTAATGAGTTATGTTTGGGTATATTTCTATAGAAGTTATATTGTTATGGATCCTCCAACATGTGGTGATTGCTTAGGATCTTTTGCTAGCCAAAAATTTGTACTAAGTAGAGATACTACTTGTGCATCCAAAAACCCTTAAACCTCGTTTCTTACCATGAGTGTCCACCATATCTACCTATGGATTGAATAAGATCCTTCAAGTAAGTTGTCATCGGTGCAAAAAGCAATACAAATTGCTCCTAAATATGTATGATCTTTTATTGTAAGGGAAAATAAGCGTTGTACGAACTTGTGATGGTAAAGAAATAAAAGTGACGGACTACATAATAAAGGTTGCTATCACAAAGGTCAATCCAACATGACATTCCTTTACATTAAGGGTTTGCACATGCAAAATTAAAAAGCGCATGACAACCTCTGCTTCCCTCTGCGAAGGACCTATCTCTTACTTTCATGTATTTACTTTTATTCAAGAGTCAATAGTATTCCTTCTAATTTCAACCTCAATTATTCTTTAGTTGGAAAGCATCATGTGGTGGGGAAGATCCAAGCATATATGACCATTCAAATATATTTGATCATGAATTATTATTGTTGACAATTATCTATATGGTAAATAAGTTGGGAGGCGAAACATTAAGCCACTATCTTTCTCTGTGTTCGACAGATGTTATTTTTCCTAAAAATATGGTTTGAGTGTTAGCAATCATGGAAGACTATACGATAGTCGAGTATGTGGAATTTGCTAAATCAAAGCTCTTACATAGACCCTTCTTGAAAATAAGATGAATTGCAATTGTTTGGTGACTCGCGTATAGTTTGTTAGTTTTCAAGGAACCTTATGATCTATACTTTAACATGTGAATAGCTTGTTACTTGATCATGAGAAGTTTTATAAGATGGGATACTATTTACGATATATAATGATGCTAGAAAAGGGGTTTGGAACTATCATTGATCAAATTTATGCACTATGCTAGCATTCACACTTCGTAAATTATTTATTTTATCATTTACCTGCACGAGGACGAGCAGGAATTAAGCTTGGGTATGCTAATATGTCTCCAACGTATCTATAATTTATGAAGAATTAATGCCATGTTTACAACAATTTTATATGGTTTTGGTATGATTTGATTAGAACTAACCCAGACTGACGTTGTTTTCAGCAGAACTACCGTGGTGTCATTTTTTGTGCAGAAATAGAAGTTCTCGGAATGGGCTGAAACTTTAGGGTGATTTTTTATGGACCAAAAGAGACCCCTGAAACATCGGAGCTGGGCCAGGAAGTGGCCGAGGAGGCCATAAGCCTAGGGGCGCGCCCTACCTCCCAGGAAGGGTTCTCCCGGCTTGTGGGCCCCTCGGGCACCCCCTTGACGTGAGACCTACGCCAAAAATTCTTATAAATACCCAAACCTCTGAAAAGAACCCTAGATCAGATCCGCCGCCACAAGCATCTGTAGCCATGAAAAATCAATCTAGGCCCTCTCCGGCACCTTGCCGGAGAGGGCCATCATCACCAGAGGCCATGGAGGAGGAAGCCGAAGGGGGCCATCATCACCATGGAGCCAAGGACAAGAGGGAGAACCTCTCCCCATCTAGGAGGGGCATGGAGGAGGAAGCACAAGGGGGAGACTCTCTCCCCCTCTCTCTCGGTGGCGCCGCAGTGCCATCGGGGGAACCATCACCACGGTGATCGTCTTCATCAACATCACCTTCTTCATCACCTTCCTCATCTCTTTTAAGTGGTCCACTCTCCCACGCCCCGTTGTAATCCCCTACTTGAACATGGTGCTTTATGCCACATATTATGATCCAATGATGTGTTGTCATCCTATGATGTTTTGAGTAGATTTCTTCTATCTTTTGGGTTGATTGGTGATCTAGATTGGTTTGTTGTATGTTTTATTTTGGTGTTGTCCTATGGTGCCTTCTGTGTCGCGCACACGTAAGGGATTCCCGATGTAGGGTATGTAATATGTCCATGATTCACTTATAGTGGGTTGCTAGAGTGACAGAAGCTTAAACCCGAGTAAGGGGTTGTTTGCGTATGGGAGAAAGAGGACTTGATACTTTAATGCTATGGTTGGGTGATATGTCTCCAACGTATCTATAATTTTTTATTGTTCCATGCTATTATATTATCTATTTTGGATGTTTAATGGGCTTTATTATACATTTTTATACTATTTTTGGGACTGACCTATTAAGCAGAGGCCCAGTCCAAATTGGTTTTTTGCCTATTTCAGTGCTTCGCAAAAAAGGAATATCAAACGAAATGAAACCTTCGGGAGAGTGATTTTTGGAACAAACATGATCCAGAGGACTTGGAGTGGACATCAAGAAAGAAGCGAGGAGGCCACGAGGCAGGGAGGCGCGCCTGCCCCCCTTGGGCGCGCCCCACCCTCGTGGGCCCCTCGCAGCTCCATCGACCTACTTATTCCTCCTATATATACCCATATACCCCGAAAACATCCAGGAGCACCATAGATCGGGAGTTTCGCCGCTGCAAGCCTTTGTAGCCACCAAAAACCAATCGGGACCCTATTCCGGTACCCTGTCGGAGGGGGGATCCCTCACCGGTGGCCATCTTCATCATCCCGACGCTCTCCATGACGAGGAGGGAGTAGTTCACCCTCGGGGTTGAGGGTATGTACCAGTAGCTATGTCTTTGATCTCTCTCTCTCCTGTTCTTGATTTGGCACGATCTTGATGTATCGTGAGCTTTGCTATTATAGTTGGATCTTATGATGTTTCTCCCCCTCTACTCTCTTGTAATGGATTGAGTTTTCCCTTTGAAGTTATCTTATCGGATTGAGTCTTTAAGGATATGAGAACACTTTATGTATGTCTTGCATGTGCTTATCTGTGGTGACAATGGGATATTCACGTGATCTACTTGATGTATGTTTTGGTGATCAACTTGCGGGTTCCATAACATTGTGAACTTATGCATAGGGGTTGGCACACATTTTTGTCTTGACTCTTTGGTAGAAACTTTGGGGCACTCTTTGAAGTGCTTTGTGTTGGTTTGAATAGATGAATTTGAGATTGTGTGATGCATATCGTATAATCATACCCACGGATACTTGAGGTGACATTGGAGTATCTAGGTAACATTAGGGTTTTGGTTGATTTGTGTCTTAAGGTGCTATTCTAGTATGAACTCTATGATAGATCAAACGGAAAGAATAGCTTCGTGTTATTTTACTACGGACTCTTGAATAGATCGATCAGAAAGGATAACTTTGAGGTGGTTTCGTACCCTACAATAATCTCTTCGTTTGTTCTCCCCTATTAGTGACTTTGGAGTGACTCTTTGTTGTATGTTGAGGGATAGTTATATGATCCAGTTATGTTATTATTGTTGAGAGAACTTGCACTAGTGAAAGTATGAACCCTAGGCCTTGTTTCGAAGCATTGCAATACCGTTTACGCTCACTTTTATTACTTGTTATCTTGCTGTTTTTATATTTTCATATTACAAAAACCTCTATCTACTATCCATATTGCACTTGTATCACCGTCTCTTCGCCAAACTAGTGCACCTATACAATTTACCATTGTATTGGGTGTGTTGGGGACACAAGAGACTCTTTGTTATTTGGTTGCTGGGTTGTTTGAGAGAGACCATCTTCATCCTATGCCTCCCACAGATTGATAAACCTTAGGTCATCCACTTGAGGGAAATCTGCTACTGTCCTACAAACCTCTGCACTTGGAGGCCCAACAACGTCTACAAGAAGAAGGTTGTTTAGTAGACATCTAGCAGTTTCTGACGCTATTGCCGGGGAGGTGAGTTCTTGAAGGTATATCTTTAGATCTTGCAGTCAAATCTTTTTGTTTATTGTTTTATCACTAGTTTAGTTTATAAAAGAAAACTACAAAAAAATGGAATTGAGAGTGCCTCATATGCTTCATCTTTTTAATATATTTCATGAAAATAAGGATTCCGATAATTGTGCCAAAATGTTAGAAGAAGAATGCATTAGAATGTTTGGCAGTAAGTATTTGAATGATGAGCATGATTGCAATTTTGTTAGCATGAATTCCTTGAATATCCATAGTACTAATGATGATTGCACTAGTAATGATGAAAATGTCTCTTATAAGCATGTCAATTTTTGTGGAGTGCATAGAGTTTGCAACAACACACCAAATAGGGAAGATAGATTTTGCAAGAGGCATAAGTATTTAGAAACCAAATGGTTGCAAGAAAGGCTAGATGTTTGTGCTGAAAATTTAATTTTTCTTAGTCATCCTTGTGAACTTTACAATGAATGTGGTCATTTAAATATCCAATGCAAATTGTTTCATGATCGCATCATGTCCAAAAATTGTGATGACTTGATTTCCCTTGCACATCATAATGAACTTAGTTTGCTTTTGGGTTATGAAGAAATGAAACGTATAACTAAGGGTATGCCAGAATTTGTCCTTCATAAAGTTCTTGATTTTGATCTAGAAGAAATTTTTATGTATTTTGCGGTGAATTGCATTGAAAATCCTTATATTGCCAATTACATAAAGAAAAGAAAATGAATAGAAGATGAAGAGAATACTAATGAAAGGGAAGAGACTTCCCAATATCCTCCTATTATTTCTTATGATGAATCAGGTAACGAGGAGGAGCTTTCTATTCAACCAATCTCATTAATAAGGAGCTCAAAAAAGAGGGTTAAACCCACACATGATGTGAAGAAGAAAAAGAAAAGACGGAGAAGCAAAGGTAGAAAGGTGTCCCTCCCAAATGATGTTGCTCCTATTACTCATTGTGATGATGATAATTTCTATACTATTGGTGCTATCCATACTATTAATGATGAAAGTGATTATGCTTATGATATGAAAAGGCCCAAGCTTGGGGATGCTATGTTTAATGAGAATGACATGTTTGAGAATATATTTGCTGCAATTAATGTTTGTCCCAAGCTTGGGGATGCTATGTTCAATGTAGATGATATTTTTAGCCTCCCAAGTTTTGATGAGCAAATTTATTATGATGATAGCATGCCTCCTATTTATGATGATTATTGTGATGACACTTATGCTATAAAAACTAGTAATGATTACATTTATAAAACTTGTCATGATTATGAATACCCTTTTTCTGAACATTACTCTTTTATTGTGGAAACAATTTATAGTATTCGAGTTTCTTATGATACTCCCACTATTCCGAATGAGAAGAATTTTGCTTATGTGGAGAGTAGTAAATTTTCTATGCATGTAGATCATGAAAATAATGCTTTATGTGATGTTTATATTGCTGAATTCATTCATGATGCTATTGAAAATTATTATGAGGGAGGAACATATGCTTGTAGGAATTGCAATAATATCAAGTTTCCTCTCTACGTGCTTAAAGTTTTGAAATTATGCTTGTTTTGCCTTCCTATGCTAGTTGATTATTGTTCCCATAAGTTGTTTTCTAACAAAATCCCTATGCATAGGAAATGGGTTAGACTTAAATGTGTTAGTAATATGCTTCATGATGCTCTCTTTATGTTTCAATTCTTATCTTTTATGCGAGCATCATTGAAATCATCATGCCTAGCTAAAAGACATTAAAGAAAAGCACTTGTTGGGAGACAACCCAATATTTACCTTTACTGTTTTTGTGTGTCCACATGATTATGCTACTATAGTAACCATGTTTTATAGCTTTTGTTTCAATAAAGTGCCAAGTAAGACCTTTAGGATAGCTTATGGTGATAGTTGTGTTGATCCTGCTGAAAATCAGAAACTTTTGCACCTAGTAAATTAGTTTTGATAATTCACAGAAATGTGCTTTTGATATGATTCTTTTTTCCCTGGATTGGTACACAAATTTCTCAGGTTTTCCTAATTTGGTAGGATGTTTAGAGTTACATAAGTATTCGAGAGTTACAGATTACTACAAACTGTTCTGTTTTTGACAGATTCTGTTTTCTATGTGTTGTTTACTTATTTTGATGAATCTATGAGGAGTGTCGGAGGGTATGAACCATAGATAAGTTGTAATACAGTATATATTACACCAATATGAATTTATAGTGAGTTAATAACAGTACCTAAGTGGTTATTTATTTTCTTATACTAACGGAGCTTACGAGTTTTCTGTTAAGTTTTGTGTTGTGAAGTTTTCAAGTTTTGCGTAAAGATTCGATGGACTATGGAATAAGGAGTGTCAAGAGCCTAAGCTTGGGGATGCCCAAGGCACCCCAAGGTAATATTCAAGGACAACCAAGAGCCTAAGCTTGGGGATGCCCGGATGGCATCGCCTCTTTCGTCTTTGCTCATCGGTAACTTTACTTGGAGCTATATTTTTATTCACCACATGATATGTGTTTTGCTTGGAGCGTCATTTTGTTTTATTTTGTTTTGCTTTCTGTTTGAATAATATCCCAAGATCTGAAATTCTTAAATGTTAGAGAGTCTTCACATAGTTGCATAATTATTCGACTACTCATTGATCTTCACTTATATCTTTCGGAGTAGTTTGTCATTTGCTCTAGTGCTTCACTTATATCATTTTAGAGCACGGTGGTAGTTTTATTTTGAAGAAATTGATGAACTCTAATGATTTACTTATATTATTTTGAGAGTTTTTATAACAGCATGGTAATTTTCCTTGGTTATAAATTTAGTCCTAATATGATGGGCATCCAAGAGGGATATAATAAAAACTTTCATATAAAGTGCATTGAATACTATGAGAAGTTTGATACCGTATGATTGTTTTGAGATATGAAGATGGAGATATTAGAGACATGCTAGTGGAGTAATTGTTAATTTGAGAGATACTTGTGTTAAAGTTTGTGATTCCCATAGCATGCACTTATGGTGAACCGTTATGTGATGAAGCTGGAGCATGATTTATTTATTGATTGTCATCCTTTGTGTGGAGGTCGGGATCGTGCGATGGTTAACTCCTACCAACCCTTCCCCTAGGAGCATGTGTGTAGTACTTTGTTTTGATAACTTGTAGATTTTTGCAATAAGTATGTGAGTTCTTCATGACTAATGTTGAGTCCATGGATTATACGCACTCTCACCCTTCCACCATTGCTAGCCTCTATTGTGCCGTGCAACTTTCGCCGGTATCATACACCCACCATATCCTCAAAACAGCCACCATACTAATGTCTACTACACAACTTTCTTCTTGTAGACGTTGTTGGGCCTCCAAGTGCAGAGTTTGTAGGACAGTAGCAAATTTCCCTCAAGTGGATGACCTAAGGTTTATCAATCCGTGGGAGGCGTAGGATGAAGATGGTCTCTCTCAAACAACCCTGCAACCAAATAACAAAGAGTCTCTTGTGTCCCCAACACACCCAATACAATGGTAAATTGTATAGGTGCACTAGTTCAGCGAAGAGATGGTGATACAAGTGCAATATGGATGGTAGATAAAGGTTTTTGTAATCTGAAATTATAAAAACAGCAAGGTAACAAGTGATAAAAGTGAGCGTAAATGGTATTGCAATGCTAGGAAACAAGGCCTAAGGTTCATACTTTCACTAGTGCAAGTTCTCTCAACAATAATAACATAGATAGATCATATAACAATCCCTCAACATGAAAGAAAGAGTCACTCCAAAGCCACTAATAGCGGAGAACAAATGAAGAGATTATTGTAGGGTACGAAACCACCTCAAAGTTATTCTTTCTGTTCTATCTATTCAAGAGTTCGTAGTAAAATAACATGAAGCTATTCTTTCCGCTCAATCTATCATAGAGTTCATACTAGAATAACACCTTAAGATACAAATCAACCAAAACCCTAATGTCACCTAGATACTCCATTGTCACCTCAAGTATCTGTGGGCATGCTTATACGATATGCATCACACAATCTCAGATTCATCTATTCAACCAACACAAAGTACTTCAAAGAGTGCCCCAAAGTTTCTACCGGAGATTCAAGACGAAAACGTGTGCCAACCACTATGCATAGGTTCATGGGCGGAACCCACAAGTTGGTCACCAAAACATACATCAAGTGGCACATGATATCCCATTGTCACCACAAATAAGCACAGCAAGACATACATTAAGTGTTCTCAAATCATTAAAGACTCAATCCGATAAGATAACTTCAAAAGGGGAAACTCAATTCATCACAAGAGAGTAGAGGGGGGAGAAACATCATAAGATCCAACTACAATAGCAAAGCTCAGGATATATCAAGATTGTGCCATAGAGGGAACACGAGAGAGAACACGAGAGAGAGAGAGAGAGAGAGAGAGATCAAACACATAGCTAATGGTACATACCCTAAGCCTCGAGGGTGAACTACTCCCTCCTCGTCATGGAGAGCGCCGGGATGATGATGGGATCCCCCCCTCTGGCAGGGTGCCGGAACGGGCTCCCGGGAGGTTTTTGGTGGCTACAGAGGCTTGCGGCGGCGGAACTCCCAATCTATCTTCTCCATTGATGTTTTTAGGGTACGTGGGACTATATAGGCGAAAGAAGTCGGTCGGGGGGTGCTCGAGGGGCCCACGAGATAGGGGCGCACCCAGGGGCTGGGCGCGCCCTCCTATCTCGTGGCCTCCTCGATGCTCCCCTGGCTTGCATTCCAAGTCTCCCGGATCATATTCTTCCCAAAAATCACGCTGCCGAAGGTTTCGTTCGGTTTGGACTCCGTTTGATATTCCTTTTCTTCAAAATACTGAAACATGCAATAAAACAGGAATATGGGCTGGGCCTCTGGTTAATAGGTTAGTCCCAAAGGTAATATAAAAGTGTATAATAAAGCCCGTAATCATTCAAAACAGATAATAAAATAGCATGAATGCTTCATAAATTATAGATACGTTGGAGACGTATCAGCATCCCCAAGCTTAATTCCTGCTCGTCCTCAACTAGGTAAATGATAAAAAAGAATTTATGAAGTGTGAATGCTAGCAGGTGCACAAGTTTGATCAATGATAATTTCAATCACCTTTTCTAGCATGATTATATGTCATAATAGTAGTTCATCTCATAAAACTTCTCATGAACAAGTAACAAGCTATTCACATGTTAAAGCATAGACTATAAACTTTCTTGAAATCTAGCAAACTTCATTCTTAGTCATCAAACAATTGCAATTCATCTTATTTTCAGGAAGGGTCTATGTCAGAGCTTTGATTTAGCAAACTCCACATACTCAACTATCATATAGTCTTCTACAATTGCTAACACTCACACAACACTTGTGGTTATGGAGTTTTAATCAGACACAGAGAAAGATAAGGGCTTACAATGTTGCCTCCAAACGTATTCACCTTTGGGTGATGTCAACAATAATAGTTCATGCTAACTTACATTAGATTGGAATGCAAAAGGATCACCCCTACACAAAGTGCTTGCCAAAGGATAAAATGAAAAAGGGAAAGGTGAAGATCACCTTGACTCTTGCATAAAGTAAAAGATATAAATTAAAAGATAGGCCCTTCGCAGAGGGAAGCAGAGGTTGTCATGCGCTTTTAGGGTTGGATACACAAAATCTTAATGCGAAAGAACATCACTTTATATTGCCCCTTGTATATGGACCTTTATTATGCAGTCCGTCGCTTTTATTGCTTCCATAACAAGATCGTACAAAGCTCATTTTCTCCGCACTAATAAGTCATCACTATAAAAAAAATACACTTCCGTGATGATACGTGTTTGTCACAGTATGTCGCGTTTTCTGTCATGCATGTACATCCATGACAAATTTATGACAGAATCAAGATAGTCATACATGTGTTGTCGTAGAAGTGTTTCACGACATTACCAAAATTATCATCACGGAAGTGTCCACTTCCATGACGATAAATCGCGCGTCACAGAAGTGCTTTCGTCAAGGGTGACCGACACGTGGCATCCACCATAACGGAACGCCGTTAAGCTATCGGGTCGGGTTTTGGATCCGATAACCCGTTAACAGCCCCGACCAATGGGGATTTTCCACGTGTAAAATCATCATTGGCTGGAGGAAACACGTGTCGGCTCATCGTTGGGACAGATGTCATCCACTCATTGGACAGAAGGCGCCTATGATACGTCGACATGTGGGACGGCCCAACAGAGGCCCATTCCGGTGAAAAGGCCGGCCCGTTTGACTTGGTCAAAAGATGGCGGGCCAGCCCATGTAAAGCCTATTAAGGGCCTGTTCGCATATAGCCCATTTACAGCCCGCTAACTAAGGCCCATTACACCCTATCCGAATTAGGCCCAGTAGCGTCATCTGGGCCATCCAATATGATTCCAGGCCGTTTTCACTTCTGGCCCATGTATGGCCCATGACGTCTTTCGGCCCATATGAGGCCCTATGTAACTCTGGGCCTATTAATGGCCCGTGGTGAAACTGGCCTGTAATGAACAGTGTATCACTTTACACCCATTAACGGCCCGTGGTGAAACTGGCCTGTAATGAACAGTGTATCACTTTATACCCATTAACGGCCCGTTATTCCGTTGGGCCGTTTCCAGCCCATGTTATCTTTCGGCCTTCTCAGAGCCCATTTATTCTTGGGCTCATTTCCAGCATTCGTTTACTTATGGCCCGTTACTGTCATTTTCTGATTATGGGCCAAATTCAGCCCGTGGTTACAGTCGGCCCATTTGTGGTCCGTTAATACGTTGGGCCGTTTTCATAGCGTCATCTAATACGGCCTATTAACGATGGCCCGTATGGTCGGCCCATGAACGGACGATTCCAACTCTAGCTCGTTTACGGCCATAATGTGGCCTGTTATTGGCCCATGTTTGGCCAATCGATCATACGGCCCGTATAAGGCCCATTGATGATACGGCTCGTAGAAGGCCCATTGTTTCTACGGCCCGTAGAAGGCCCATTGTTTCTACGGCCCGTAGAAGGCCCATTGTTTCTATGGCCCGTAGAAGGCCTACTGTTTCTATGGCCCGTAGAAGGCCCACTGTTTCTACGGCCCGTAGGAGGCCCAGTGTCACTAGAGTAAATATTAGCCCATGGTTATTGTGGCCTAGTTTTAAAAAATAGGTTATTGCAGCCACTAGCAAACCGCGGAAAAAGAACTGCACTGACTACAAGCAAACAAATAAACAAGACAACAAGGAAATAAATAAGCAAGCAACTTATGCTAGGCTATCACGGCTATTACACATATTACATCCACTGGGCATCAAAGTTCGCCACCAGTGCAAATATAGGGAACAAAGCAGCATATAAACGCCGCAGCAAAACAAGTCCAGAACTAAAACCACTTCAGAAGAGTTCAAGAAACAATATCCTGGGTACCCATAATGTTGGCAAGATGCTTAGCAAGCTTATTAACTTTCTCTTGTTTGGCGCTTAAATCCTCCAGCGCTTGCTGTTGCACAAGAAAGTATGCATCTGAATTCTGCAGGGACTTCCTCAATCCTTCGGCTTCTTGCCGCAGCACAGCCGACTGATGCCTTTCAGCTTGTAGCTGAGGCTGAAGAAGACGAAGTGATTCAGGCAGCAAGTTCGAAGAGCTTGTGCCAGCGGTACTGGCCAGTAACTCGAACACTACATCAACGCATGACTGTGGGGTTTTCTCACTGTCTACAACATCATTTTTATCACCTTTCTTGGAGACCAACAGGGTTGTCTCACTATCATGAACCTTATCTGCATTACTTTCTCTACCATTGCATAGTGGGGTGCTCTTCTCCAATATTCTGTTTGCATACTACAAGAGAAACAAGTAGACACATCACAGGTTTAGCTTGTAGTATACGAAACTCATTTTGGTAAACCGGTTCAGTAGTAAGGTGGACAGGATAACAACATGAAACAAACATATATCTATGTACTATGGTCACTATATTGTCCATATCATTATAGTTTATGTTCCCTAATCAAGATAGAGACACAGTTCAACTCATATATTTTTAAGACACAGCAGCATAGATAGAGTATAAGTGTGAGAAACTACACATCATTGGCAGCACTTGTAATGTGCATCACATGAGAACATAATTGTTTATAGAACTTAAACTGAAATCAACATAGAGCAAGAAGTTAGAACAACAATCCAGTTAAAGAAATAGGTTTAAACATACCTGTTGCGCCATTGGAGTTTCAATTGGATCCTTCAAATTCGGAAGTAGTTAATATGAGTAAATACAGTGATGCAACAGCAAAGGAGTATGGATCATAGCTACGGAATTTGACCTTAGAACAGTTGCTCTTCTGCTTTAAACGTGGAGTTTAGGTTAGCTGTGGTGGTCTTCGTGCTTTGGGCACTGCAGTAGCTTTACAAACTGCTCGTGTGGGGGTACTCTTTGGTGGACATGGTGCTTTGTCAACTATAAGTGGGTTACTATCCACTGGGGTTGCGGTTAGATGGGTTGTAGCTGGTTCTTTGCCCAATGGTGTAAGTGTGCAATCTAGAAGAGTCTCGATTATGTGTGGTGGGGCTAGTTCTGTCTTTTGTGAAGAACGGGTTTTGCTCCCTTAGATACTGCCATCACCCCCTCAAATTCAAATGGCTGATAAGCAAGAAAAGAAATTGAACATACATACATTGTATGATAGACAGATGTGGTAATTCACATATATGTTGTCTAACCAAACAGGACAGCATGACACAGTTTCACATATATGATGCCTAACTAAACAGGATAGCATGACACAGTTTCAGATATATGATGGATAACTTAACAGGATATAATGGCATAATTCAACATATGATGAGTACCTAAACAAGATGACATGACAAAACTATATGATGTCTTTCTAAAATAGGTTGGGATGAAATAAGTCACATACATGTTGTCTAAGTATACATGATGGCATGATATAATTGACATAATTGATTCATATACTAAGTAGCTGGCACTCGCATGTATGATCTCTAAACTAAGAAGATAGAATTCAATATTGTGCATATGATGTCTAAACTAAGCAATGCAAGACACCATATGCATCATATGAGAAATATAAACATTGCAACTTAGAGCATACACCTCAGGTGGGATATAGGACTGGTCATTTGTCTCTGAATCCTCCTTTGAGGAGCTCCCTGTAAGCATCGAGATATATGCTTCAACAGGTACCATTGCCTACTCTGAAGACCTTGTTTTCACTCCAGATTTTTCCATAACCGGCTCAAACGGCTGATACACATGAAGAGTAGTTCAATATACACAGATTGTCGACAAATGGAATACGTAATGAAAAAAAATATGGCATGAGATAATTCACATATATGATGCCTGGCTCCATGGCGGTGCATAATTCACATATATGATAACTGGATGAAAAACATGGCATTGCATAATTCACATATCTGGTATAGAAAGCAAACAGGAGGCATTCACACAAAGCATGTTTAATCTAAGTAGATGGCATGGCAATGCAAGACACCATATGCATGATATGAGCAATATAACCCAGCCAAGTTAGAGAATGCACCTCAGGGGGGGGGAATACAACTGGTCATCTCTCGCTGAATCCTCCTCTGAGGAGCTATCTGTAACCAGCAAGAAATCTGCATCGACAAGTAGCACTGACTGCTCAGAAGACCTTGTTTTCACTCCATATTTTCCCATGACCGACTCAAATGGCTGATGCACAGGAAGAGTAGATGAATGTATAAACATTGTTGACAAATGGAATACATTATGGAAAAAATATGGCACGATACAATTCACATATATGATGACTGGCTAAACAGGATGGCATTGCATGATTCACGTATATGATTCCTGGCTAAAGAAGATGGCATTGCATAATTCCCATATACTCCCTCCATTCCTAAATATTTATCTTTTTAGAGATTTCAAATGGACTACCACATACGGATGTATATAGACATATTTTAGAGTGTAGATTCACTCATTTTATTCCGTATGTAGGCACTTGTCGAAATCTCTAAAAAGCAAATATTTACGAATGGTGGGAGTATGATATAGAAACCAAACAGGTGGCATTCACACAAAGCAAATCTAAACTAAGCTGATGACATATAAGATGTATAATGTAAGCAATGCAAGGCGCCATATGCATGATATCACTAACATCAGCATGCCAGGTTAGAGCAAACACCTCAGGTGGTAAACAGGCGTGGTTGGCTCCTTCTGAATCTCCATCTGAACAGTTATCTTCCTCTGGAATACAATCTGGAAATGCAGGAGGGGGGGGGGCACTTCGCCCACCATGGAGCGGCGTCTGCATGACATTATATTCGCATGCAACGGTCTTCTCTTTTTCTCTACATGTTCAGTATGATTGTGTAGAATATCTGACATGCATAATAAAAAAAATAGTTAGATTTTGTAAGGCCTAAGGGGTGCATGCAAAAATCAAGACTAATGGTAGCAAACGAGTGGATGGATCCAAAACTAATGATAACAGGTAGATTGTAGCTTCAATTTAAAAAGATAGACAATGGATCATCTATTGTTTGTTGTCCACCCGACATGAACCACATAGAAGACCCCAGATGAACCAGATAGTAGACAAATACTATTTGTTGCTGGCTCAATATGAGACCCATGGGCAATTCAAAACTCAAGATTGAACGATAAAGTAGCGGCTAATAATAACCGATGTATAACGTAAGCAAACACGAAAGACCGCGACCTCTCTTCCGGAACTGTGTAGTCCTCAAGTTCATCTGCTCAGTCGATGATGGTAATAGAGTTGGCGTGGCTGCCGGCAACGGGGAAGATGATCTGAGGTGGCGAAAGAAAGTCTACAGGGGGGATCTCTGCTGCAGTGAACGCTTCTGTCGATGGTGCACCTCAGGTGGGGTGGATGATGGCACGGCAGGAGCAGGACATAACACACAGAGTTTTCTTTGACGCCTATCTGAAAATGAAGTAAATCTGTAAGGGCTCCTTAGAATTGGAGGATTCTATAAACGCAGGGACAGGAAAAACACAGGAATAGTGTCGGGGAAACTGATCCATGAACACCTATGGGACCGGCGGACCGAGCCCCTTTCGGTTCGGCGGGGGCGGAGATCGCACGAAGAGCGGATCGAGGCGAAGCACACGAGCAGTTTACCCAGCTTCGGAGCTCTCCGGAGAGATAACACTCCTACTGCTGCATGTCTGAGTATATTGAGTTCTTGCTTGGGAGCGCTGAGTGCTACAGTACACTCGAGCTGCTGACGAGACCGAGCGTGAGTGTGTTTCTGGCTTCGAAAAAACCCCTTTTCTACGTTGCGCATGGGCCTCCTTTTATATGCTCAAGGGGTCACCGACAGGTGGCAAAGTAGACAAGGGTAAAAATGGAAAAAGAGGGGTGGTTGGTACAGCTACCTGTACAGTGTATCCTACCTAACCCTGACGGCAGGGGACAAAGGTATTAAATGCCCGTCTATGTCGCCCAAACAGTGCAAAAAGGGACCGTCAGGGGCGCCACCGCTCGCCATGATGGCAATCTTGTCAGCGTCGCATGCCACCGCGCACCGCTGGCTGCACAGCCTCTCGCCGCGCGCGCCTAGAAAGGCCCCAGGGCGACACGTTGGTGGATGTGCTGGAGCGTGGGTACAGAGTGGCCGCTTGTCGCGGCAAGCGCCTTGCCTCGGTTGTTGCCTTGTCGCGTCCGGAAGCTTGTCGCTCACCGGGCCTTGTCGGGACGCGTGACACGTCGCGGCAAGTTCCTTGAGATGCCTCGGTCGGCCTTCCCGGCAAGCTCCTCTTGCCGAGGCCTTGTCTCCTTGGCTTGAATACTTTGTTCTTGAATGGCTCCAAAGGAACCATGGAGGACCTTGGCGGTCACCCGGCAAGCCTTGCCGCGGGGCGCTGCAACTGCCCGTGCACAAGTTCGGGATACTAGGGTACCCCTACTCTAGTACACCGACAGGAGCCCCCGGGCCTGGGCCACACACGGTGCCGAGCGCTGTTGGGCCAGGCCCAAAACAGGGCACAGGCACGCGCGGCCTGGGTTACGCCGTATCTTACTCCGCATCCACCGCGCCCTCCCCCAACGGCACGCGTCGAATGCGGCGTCGTGGGAGAGATCGTGGGTGGTTTCTTTATTCGGAAGGACAAAACGTCCGCCCCCTCCCTCTTTATAAGCAGGGGAAACAGGGGCAGTTTGCCCATCTCGCCGGTCGTTACTCCAATTTCACAAATCTCCGCCGCTCCCCCCTTCTTCCCGAAGCTGAAAGAGAGCAGCGCTCCACCCCCCATTGCCACCAGCATCACCAACGCCGTCGATCTCCCCCACCACCTCCGCCATGGCTCCGAAAGCCGACAAGGGGAAGGGCGTGAAATCGGTCGAGGCGCAGCGGCTCGCGGCGCTGCGAAAGGAGCGGGCCATCTTCCCCCCTTAGCTTGCCGCGAAGGAGCTGAGGGAGTACTACTACCTCTTTTGGTCGACGGAGACGCGGGCGCATCCGCGCACGAAGGTACTTCCGGCTACCGCTTCGGAATTGGCTCCAAGCGGATATCCCTTCTTCGCGTTGTTCTTCTACTGCGGGCTCTGCCCGCCCTTCTCTGAATTCTTCTGTGACATCATGAACACCTACGGGTTTCGCCTCCTTGATTTCACCCCCAACGCCGTTCTGACCATGGCAGTTTTCACACATCTCTGCGAAAACTTTGTCGGAGTCCACCCAAACGTAGCCCTTTTCCGCCACTTCTTTATGCCCCGGGTTGAGAGAGGGGAGCCTCTTGCCGGCGGGATCGCTTGGATCTCGAGAGTCGGCAAGAAGGAAGCTTATCTGGAGGGAGAGCTCAGCAAGTGGGAGGAATGGAGAGCAGAGTGGTGCTGGATCATCGAGGAGAACCCACAGCCATTTACTGCCCTGCGCCAAGCCCCAATAGTGCGTGGTAACGATTGGAGCAACGTGGCCCCGGAAGACGACAGGCTGAAGATCGCCGTCACCCGGATCCTACGCCTCAGGCTTGCCGGGCTCACTGTAGGCGCCGTTGGCGTAGATTTTCTTCGCCGCCGCATCGCCCCCTTGCAGGAGAGGAGGAGACCCGCCTGGGAGTTCCTGAACTCGGCGGATATCATGAGGCTGCGCCCGGGCCTCAACTTCAACTTCACTGTCCTGGCGCTGGATGCGATGCTCCTGGAACTGTTCAAGCGCGATCCTCAACATCCATTCATCTTGCCGAGGAGCGTCGTTCCGCTGTGCAACAATTCCTCGCTCGACCACATCCGCACAATGATGCCGCTGTGCGATTCGCATGGGATTGTTCCAACTTGGCAAGAGCCTGCAGACGACGTCGTGCGGGATTTCTTCGACGGCTTGGTTGAAGTGCCAGTCCGCTCCGACGAGCAGAAGAGCCTTACCCGCGACACCACCGACGCGGAGATGCAGCGTATCGCCACTAGGCTGGAAGAGGCGGCGGCAGCCGCTGCTGCGGGTGAGTTTGGATTCACCGTGGAGGAGGCAGAGGCAGCAGAGGCGGCAAGCCTTGTCGAGCGAGAGGAATTCGCCGGCGAGGAAGAGCTTGCCGGGCCTGAAGCTGAGTTGAGCGAGCCCGCCGAGGGCGCGGGCGACTCGTTGGAGATCGGCTCCTCCTCCTCTCTACCTTCAGCCAGCTCGCCGCAAGCGGAGCCCCCAGCTCCACCAAGAAGGCGTCTCCGCAAGGCCGGGGACTTAGCGGGGCGACAGACGAGTCAACAGCCGCCGTGCCGCGCGACATGCTCTACCGCGGCAAGCACTGTTGCCGCGGGAGCGCCTCACGCCGCTGCGGCAACTGGAGCGGGGTCTTCCCGGTCCGCCGCTACTGCCCCTGCCAAGCGGATAAGGGAATCTACTCCTCCGCCTCGTCGCACCGGAGGCGAGCCGGACTTCGATCTCTCCGCGCTCAGCTCCGCCGAGGAAGAAGAAGAGTAAGATTCTTTGTTGTACTTGTAGTTCTTCAATTTCGTTGCTTTGTCTTGTATCTCATTTGCTTCACTTTGATCCCATTCCTTTTCAGGACGCTGGCCCAGAGAGCGGCGAAGAGAGCCAAGGTCCCGGTGATTGTCATCGAGGACGACCCCACCGTGACAGCAGGGGGCGGGCCCGAGACCACCTTGCCGGACCCGGCAACCATTCCTCAAAGCAGCCCCTAGCGCAGCCCCCAGCGTAAGTATATGGTTTACTCCCTGCTGTCCGGAGCGCATGGGTGCTCTTTTTTTTGCTGATATCTGACTGTTGATTTGTGTAGGAGCAGAGCAGCCTCACCAGGAGTGCCCGGAAGCCGCTCCCGAAATGCCATCTGCTTCGACTACACCGCCAAGGGAGGATTCCCGTGCAAGGGAGCGTTCTCCAGCAAGGCAGAACTCTCCGGCAAGGGACCGTTCTCCGGCAAGGGACAGCGCCAGCGATCCTCCGGTGGTTGAGACCACAACTACAGATCCTAGTACAGGTAATCCTCTTGCTTGGAAACTTCCCTTGGGTTCTTCTTCTTCTGATTTTCTTTTTGCATATTTGCTTGACTTCCCTCCCTTTTCCGTTCGTCAGATCCATCTGCCACGGAGCCGATGGAAACCGAGGTCGCCGGCGAGGAGGGAGCGCGTGGCAGTACCGACGATGCTGTCGCCACCGAAGGAGAGGCCGGTGCTGATGAGCCCGCCGGCGAAGAGGCCGCCGAAGCTGCCGCCGCAGAAGCTGGCGAGGAATCCGGCGATCGCACTGACGGCCCCGAGGCCACAGGAGCGCCTGGCGCTACACCGACCGCCGATCCCTCCGCCGCTGCCGCTGCGCCAGGCTCCGAAGAGCCCCAGCCCAGCGCCTATTTGAAGGCCGACGATGGCATCTTCATCTAGCTTCCCTGGGCGTCAAGCTCCAGGGCGCCGGTCGAGGGAGAAATCCTGGACGGAGAGGTGCTTGCCTCCGCTGGGCTGACGCTGGTTGACGCGCCAAGCAGCAGCAGCGACGAGCCTGAGGAGGAGCGGCTGCTGCGGAAGCTGATGTCGCTCTACCGCGCCCGACAGGCCAAGCTGGTGTCCCGAGAAGCGCTTGTCGCGAAGGCGGGAGTTGACATTGAGAAGCGCGCGGAGGAGCTCCGGGGTCTCAGGCAGGAAGCTCTCCAGTCCCTGGCAGAGGAGCGGGAGCAAGTCGCCGAGGAACGGAAAGCCTTCCTCCTCGCGAAGGCTGAAGTTGAAGAGCAACAGCGGCTTGTCGCCGAAAATCTATTTGCGCAGGAAGGAGAGTTGGCGCAGCGCAAGGTCAACCTTGACAGCCACGAGGAGGAGCTTGTTGCGCGCGAGCAAGCAATTGGCGGGGCTCTCAAGGAAGCAAAGGACGCTGCCGCAGCTGCCGAGGCCGCCAAGAAGGAGCTAGAGACGAAGATGGCGCAGCTGGAGGCCGATCTCAAGGCGAGCGGCGAGGAGCTTGCCGCGCTCAAGCGTGAGCGCGAGAAGGACGCCGTCGCTCATGGCGAGCTGCAGGGTCTCCTCGCCGAGAGGAGCAAAGAGCTTAGCATTGCCAAGGACTCCAACGCCGATCTTGAGTTGAAGCTGGCCACTTTGACCAAGACGCTGGACTGCGCCAGGGAGCAGGAGGTGGCCTTGAAGGAGAAGATCAAGGCCGACGAGGTGCTGTTGGCGAGTGCTGCTGCCACCCAGAATGCTTTTAGGGAGACTGTGGAGCACTGGACCGAGGGTCTCGTGAATGTTGCCGCAGTCATCGATGGGGAGCTAGCGCAGCTGGGGATGGAGGACCTCGGGTATTCTTCCGACGAGCATCTCCAACCCAGCGCCAAGCTCAGCTTGTTCTTCAAAGGCGTGGCGACGGCCCTCCAGCGACTCCGGGAGAAGATCCCAAAGCAGCTGGCCGACGAGTCGGGCAAGATTTGCACGGGAGTTCTCCAAAAGGTGCTGGTGAAGGTGGCCTTCCGCAACCCAGGCCTCAACCTCACCAATGTCCTCAGGTCCCTGCCGCCGGATGCTGATCTGGAAGCGCTCAAGGCCCTTGTCGCACCCATTGTGGACAAGGTGAGCGAGATCAAGAGGGTTGAGGGCGATCGCGTAGACTAGGCCGCCCATTTTCTCTTTTTCCTTGTCGTTGCTGGTCATGTCATGAGAACAATCTGTTAGAGCTGCGACAAGTTATCTTGTAATATAACTCTATTTTGGGTAGAGATTGATGTGTTATTTCCTTTACTTGATTCCTTCCTTTGTATGTTTTTGCCCTACGCTTTTAGGGAACTTGTCGGCGCAGGCACCTGAGCCGCGAGCGCTGAGTGCGGGACGTCAGCAGCCTGCTGGCGGTGCCGCTTCCGACAAGAAACCTTGTCGCAACTAGTCGCAGCTCACTTAAGTTGTTGAGCGGACTCGAAACAAAGTAAGGGCGCAACTAGCTACGAGTTGGTTCCTCCGCGCACAGGTTTTCCATACAAAGTACGGTCGTTCAAGGAAGATAACTTAAAAAATTTAAATTGATTGCTCAAACTTTGGCAACTTAGCTTTTCTATCGTTTGCTTTCCGGTAAGGCAAAACTTCCTTGAACGATGCCTGGTCCACACCATTATCTTCGATGCCTGGTCCACACCATTATCTTCTCCTTTCCCCCCGGCAAACTTGTGGGCGAGGGAACCTTCCTTTCCTTTTTGAGAAGAAGAAAGAAGAGAAAATAAAGATATGGAGCCTTATGGCTCGTTATTGCTTACCGGGGGTAGGTGCTGCACAAAGTGTCAGATAACGCATGCAAAAAAAGCATAAAGCATGAAATTGACAAGATGTGCGGAACACATGAGCTTTACTTATGCACGGGGTCTGCGCCTGGCTTTGTACAAAGGATTACATGCAACATCGGCAAGGCTTGTACAAAAGGTGGTTGCCGGAATAGGTCCGGCAACCGCGCCCTACGGGTAAAACTTACGAAGATGCTCAATGTTCCAGGAGTTGCTCACCGGAATGCCATCTTCGGTCTCAAGGCGGACAACACCAGGCCTAGTGACTTGTTTCACCCGGTAAGGGCCTTCCCACTTTGGCGTCAACTTGTTGGAATTCTTGGCGGACTGAACGCGCCGAAGAACAAGGTCGCCTTCCTCGAAACTTCTGGCATTAACTTTGCGGCTATGGTAGCGGCGCAAAGCTTGCTGGTATCGAGCAGCTCGTACAGCAGCCTGAAGACGGTCCTCCTCAAGGAGCAGCGCGTCATTTTGTCGCAGCTGCTCTTGCTCAAGCTCATCATAAGCGAGCACTCGAGGTGACCCGTATACGAGTTCCGTGGGGAGAACTGCCTTTGCTCCATAGACTAGAGCGAAAGGTGTCTGGCCAGTGGCTCGATTTGGCGTCGTCCTGATCGACCAAAGAACCACCGGCAGCTCCTCAATCCAGTTCTTTCCGCACTTGCGCAGCCTGTCGAAAGTTCTGGTCTTGAGCCCGCGCAGCACTTCAGCATTTGCCCTCTCCGCTTGACCGTTGCTTCTCGGGTGAGCAATAGAAGCGAAGCAGACCTTGGCGCCAAGATCTTGGACGTACTGCATGAAGGTGCAGCTCGTGAATTGTGTGCCGTTGTCGGTGATGATCCTGTTAGGGATCCCGAAACGGCAAACAACCGACCTGAAGAACTTGACTGCTGACTGTGCTGTCACCTTCCTCACTGGTTCCACTTCCGGCCACTTTGTGAACTTGTCGATCGCAACGTACAAGTACTCAAAGCCCCCGACAGCTCGGGGAAAGGGGCCGAGGATGTCGAGCCCCCAGACCGAAAATGGCTAGGATAAAGGGATCGTCTGGAGAGCTTGAGCTGGCTGGTGTATCTGCTTGGAATGGAACTGACACGCTTCACACTTGGTTACTTGTGCAGTTGCATCCTGGAGGGCTGTCAGCCAAAAGAAACCTTGCCGGAATGCTTTGCCGGCAAGTGCTCTTGCGCCAATGTGGTGACCACATATGCCTCCATGTATCTCTGCCAACAGCTTTTGTCCGTCTTCCCGGTGAATACACTTCAATTTCACACCATTGAGTCTTCTTCTGTATAGTGTGTTGTCGACAAACTGGTGCATACTTGACTGCCGGGCTACTCTTTCCGCTTCTTCTTGCTCTTCAGGAAGTTCTCCTGTCTGAAGGAAATGGACAATCTGCTGCGCCCATGCTGGAGCTTGTGGCTCGACAACAAGGACTAAAGGCACATCTGCTGCTACGGGAACATCCGCTTCTACGGCGTGAACCTGTGGCTCAGCCGGAGCTTGATGTTCCCCGGCAAGCTTGCTGGAGCAAAGCTTGTCGAGAGCGTCTGCTACGACAGAACAAACCATAAGGTTTGCCGGAGCAGACTGCTCCTCAGCACCCTTGGTGTTGATCTTGGGGACCTTTTTGGCGGCGGCTCCGGGGAGCTCTGCCGGAAAATAGTCACCAGAAATCAACTTCCTCTTCTTGCTTTGTCTAGTTGATGGTGTTACGGATGGTTGAGTCAGCTTGAGCACAAAAATCCCTGGTTCCACAGGTAACTTAAGTGCGGCGCACTTTGACAGGCCATCGGCAATGTCGTTCTGAGCTCTTGGAACATATTCCATCTGAAGGCCGTCAAAGTGCTCTTCTAGCTTTCTCACTTCATCAACGTAAACTTCCATCAACGGACTCTGATAATTCTTGTTCACTTGGCGGATGACAAGCTGTGAGTCACCCCTGACTATGAGCTTCTTGATCCCAAGGTCTGCTGCGATCCTGAGACCGGCAAGCAAGCCTTTATACTCTGCGGTATTGTTCGTTGCCTGCTCCTTGGGAAAGTGCATCTGGACTACGTACTTGAGGTGCTCTCCAGTGGGTGCGACAAGTAGCACGCCCGCACCGGCGCCTTGCAGCGAGAAGGCACCATCAAAATACATCAGCCACTCTTTGTTTGCCTCTTTGACGGGGATGCTCGTTTCTGGAATTTCTTCATCTTGTGTTGGCGTCCATTCTGCTATGAACTCTGCCAATGCTCTGCTTTGGATAGTTGAAGTGCTCTCAAACTTGAGGCCAAAGCTTGACAGTTCCAGTGCCCACTCGACAATCGTGCCTGTTGCCTCCGGATTTTGCAGTATCCTCTTCAGCAGAAAACGAGTGACGACTGTGATCTCATGTGCTTGGAAGTAATGGCGCAGCTTTCTCGAGGCCATGAGAAGGCCGAAAAGCAATTTCTGCACACCGGAGTACCTTGACCTAGCCCCCTGCAGAAGGGAACTGACAAAGTAAACTAGGCGCTGCACCATTTTTTTCTGTATCTCCTTATGCGTCTGCGCAGATCCATCTTTGTCGGGACCAGAGCTTGTCGGTGAAGTCCCTTGCTTGTCGCTGGATGCATCTGCCGTGGTCGCTGGCTCATCATCCGCCTCCCTCTCCGCCACTAACGCAGCACTAACCACTTGATTGGTTGCCGCTATATACAGCAGCAACTTCTCTTGTGGCTTAGGTGCGACAAGTGTTGGAGTGGAGGACAGGTATCTCTTCAAGTCCTGCAGCGCAGCCTCCGCCTCCGGAGTCCATTTCATTGGACCTGCCTTTTTCAATATTTTGAAAAACGGCAGGGCGCGCTCAGCAGATCTAGAGATAAACCTGCTGAGAGCAGCCACACAACCGGCAAGTCTTCGTACATCCTTGACGCGCTTTGGTGCTTCAATCTGCTCAATGGCTTTGATCTTGTCGGGATTGGCTTCAATTCCCCGCTGAGACACGAAGAACCCGAGAAGCTTGCCGGAGGGGACTCCAAACACACACTTGTCGGGGTTAAGCTTGAGGTTGATCGTGCGCAGATTTGCAAAGGTTTCGTCTAAATCTTGAATCAGGGTCGCCTTGTCCTTGCTCTTGACCACTATGTCATCCATGTAGGCTTCCACATTTCTGTGCATTTGTGGTTCAAAAGCGTCATGGACTACCCTTGCAAATGTTGAACCAGCATTCTTTAAACCGAAAGGCATCCGTACGAAACAGTATGTGCCACATGGGGTGATGAATGCGGTCTTCTTCAAATCCTCTTCTGCCATGAAGATCTGATGGTATCCTGAGTATGCATCAAGAAATGAAAGCAAGTCACATCCGGCCGTGGAGTCAACAATCTGGTCGATGCGCGGCAAGGGAAATGGGTCTTTGGGACAAGCTTTATTGACATCGGTAAAGTCGATACAAAGCCTCCATTTCCCGTTAGCCTTACGCACGACTACAGGATTGGCCAACCACGTAGGATGGAGCACTCCTCTGACAAGGCCTGCTGCTTCCAATTTCTTGATTTCTTCTGCGATGAATTCTTGGCGCTCCACTGCCTGTTTCCTGACTTTCTGCTTGACGGGCCGCGCATGAGGACAGACGGCAAGGTGGTGCTCGATTACTTTCCTGGGAACACCGGGGATGTCAGACAGTTGCCACCCAAACACATCGACGTTCGCCCACAGGAAAGCAACGAGCGCGCTTTCCTATTTAGGGTCGAGAGTGGCACTGATGGTGAAGGTACCACCAGTGCCGTCCTCCTTGGCGGACACCTTCTTGGTCTCTGGTGGAGCCGCCATTGCTTTCTTATACTTGCCGGTGGAGCTCGATGGTGCGTCCTCGATGGTAGCACAGCACTCCGAAGAGGTGCGCTTGCCGGAGTGGGCATCAGAACTCTTGCCGGACTTGGTCTTTTTCTTCCCCCCGGGAGCTTCAACGGCAAGTGATTTGCGATCGGTTGCGGCTGCTGCTTCCCGGTAGATCTTGTCAGCGCAGATAAGAGCATCCTTCCTGTCACCAGGGAGAGAGATGACACTTATCGGGCCTGGCATCTTCAGCATGTTGTATGCATAGTGAGAGGCTGCCATGAATTTGGCGAGTGCTGGACAGCCGAGTATCCCATTGTAAGGCAATGGAAAGTCAGCAACGTCAAAAGTGACCCTCTCAGTCCTGAAGTTCAACTCGCTGCCAAATGTTACCGGCAACGTGATCTTTCCCTTTGGCTTGCTCCTTCCCGGATTGATTCCTTGGAATGTGACGGTCTCTTCGAGCTCGCTATCAGGGATCTGGAGTTTCTGGAGTACCGCGGAGGAGATCAGGTTCAAGCCGGCCCCGCCGTCAACTAGCATCTTGGTGACCTTGAGGTTGCGGATAGTTGGTGAAACCAACATCGGCAAGCACCCGACCGCAGTTATGCGATCAGGGTGATCCTCAATATCAAAGATGATAGGCGTGCTGGACCATTTCAGAGGCTTGCGTGACTCGACGGGTGGTTCTGCCGCATTGACTTCCCGCACCCACTGCTTGAGCTGGCGGTGTGAAGTATGCAGAGAAGCACCGCCGTCAACGCACAGGACCTCTATGGCTTTCTAGAACTCCTGCTCATCGGCCTCGTCATCATCCATATCTTTGTCGTCGTCGTCATCTTCATCCCTGCCGCGGCCGTGGGGAGGTCTGTCTCCTTGCCGCTGCTTGGCCTTGCCGCGGCGTCCTCCTCGGCCGGGGCGTTTCTTTCCGGCTCCACCAGCACCTTCCTGGGCTTTCTCCTTGTCGCGTCGCTCGTATTCAGCTTTTTGCTGCTCGACAAGCTGCTCGACCTTCTTGCAGCTCTGGAGGTCATGGCCCTTGGTGCGGTGGATCTTGCAGTACTGCTTGTCGGTGTCGTCCTGCTTGTCGGCGACCGCCACAACCTGGTAGTTGGTGCCTGCGGCAATGTCCTTGCCGGAGCCACCAGCTTTGGCCTTCTTGGCGCCACCTCCATTGCCGGACTGCTCAACGACTAGCACATCTTTGCCTTTCTTCTTCCTGTTGTTCCGCCGCCGGTTTTTCTTTGCCGGGGCAGCATCCTCACTATCAGATCCTCCTGCTCCTGTATTCTCTTCCGGGAGTTTCCTCCCTTCCTCAGCACATGCACACTTGTCGGCCAGGGCATATAGATACTGACGTCTCTGATCTTGCACATCGCCATCTCCTCCCGCATCCTGCGGTTTCGCACGTTCTGATGGAACGCGCTGATTACCGCGGCAGGGTGGACATCTGGGATGTTGTGATGTACGCGGCTGAATCTCTGAATGTACTTGCGCAGGGGCTCTCCTTCCTTTTGGGCGAGCAGATGAAGGTCACTCTCTTGGCCATGAGGCTTGTGGCCGCCTGTAAAGGCGCCGACAAACTGATGGCATAGATTGGCCCAAGAGGATATGGAGTTGTCCGGCAAGTGCATGAGCCAGGATCTGACGTTGGGCTTGAGCACCAGCGGGAAGTAGTTGGCAAGGATCTTGTCGTCCCGCCCCCGGCAGCTTGCACCACAATGGTGTAGATGCTGAGGAACTCCGACGGATGCGTCTTGCCATCGTACTTCTCTGGTACGTCTGGCTTGAAATTCTTCTTGCTGGGTCACTGGACTTGCCGCAGCTCACGAGTGAACGCAGGGCAACCTACCGCGTACGGCAAGTCGCCTGGTTCCCCTGGCGCATGCATGTCGACAAAGGGCCCAGCGCGCTGGTCGGATTGACGCCGCGCTTCTCTTCGGCGCTCGATGCGAGTACGAGCGTCTTCTTGCTGTCGTTCGTGAAGAACTTGGCGTTGATCGTGACGAGCTCGTGGATCCGATGATGCGGTGGAGTCGTTGTCGAGGTGGACCCGGCGAGTCAGCGATCTTGGCCTTCGGAGCGGAGAGTGCATGATGGCTGCATCCCCACCGGTTTCGTCGCCATCGGCTCGTGCCTGGCAGTTCTGCCGCGGCAGCGATGTACTCAGCTGCCGCGGAGTGTCGTCGTTGGCGAAGCCGATGAGACTCTGAATGGTGGCCCTCCATCCGTCGATCTTGTCTGACATTGGAGGGTAATCCAGGAGCAGTTGAGCTCGCGCCAAAGCTTCTGCTGGAGTGGTGGGCGGCAGTGGCGAACGGTGCGAGGAACGGGATATGCTCGGACTTCTAACTATGTTAGAAGGAGCAGTATCCTGTCCAGGCGACCGTGTCTCGCTCGTGCCAGCATGTTGGCGTGCATGCTGGTCTTGAGCACCCCGAGATCCACCAGCTTGATCTTGGTCCAACAAACGTATGGCACTGCGAATACCATGACGATGTCGGTCCTACGCCTCCTGAGATGGGCGCGGAACATGTACGGACGCCGAGGTCTGCGCAGCCTTGTCCTTGGACCTGGTAGCGCCGTGAGCTCCCTCGTCGATGTCCGTTCTTCCGCCAGCGTCTACCCCACCACTCGTTTGCTCCGGTGGTGGTGGGATCGACGTGGACGGAACAGCTGCCGCCGAAGTCTTCTTCTTCGGTGGCATGTCGATGAAGAAGATGAAGATCTAGCTCGTGTGAACGCCGGATCAGGTTCACACAATCTCGACGTTCCCCTACCTGGCGCGCGAAAGATGTCGGGAAAACTGATCCATGAACACCTATGGGACCGGCGGACCGAGCCCCTTTCGGTTCGGCGGGGGGCGGAGATCGCACGAAGAGCGGATCGAGGCGAAGCACACGAGCAGTTTACCCAGCTTCGGAGCTCTCCGGAGAGATAACACTCCTACTGCTGCATGTATGAGTATATTGAGTTCTTGCTCGGGAGCGCTGAGTGCTACAGTACACTCGAGCTGCTGACGAGACCGAGCGTGAGTGTGTTTCTGGCTTCGAAAAAACCCCTTTTCTATGTTGCGCATGGGCCTCCTTTTATATGCTAAAGGGGTCACCGACAGGTGGCAAAGTAGACAAGGGTAAAAATGGGAAAAGAGGGGTGGTCGGTACAGCTACCTGTACAGTGTATCCTACCTAACCCTGACGGCAGGGGACAAAGGTATTAAATGCCCGTCTGTGTCGCCCAAACAGTGCAAAAAGGGACCGTCAGGGGCGCCACCGCTCGCCAGGATGGCAATCTTGTCAGCGTCGCATGCCACCGCGCACCGCTGGCTGCACAGCCTCTCACCACGCGCGCCTGGAAAGGCCCCAAGGCGACATGTTGGTGGATGTGCTGGAGCGTGGGTACAGAGTGGCCGCTTGTCGCGTCAAGCGCCTTGCCGCGGTTGTTGCCTTGTCGCGTCCGGAAGCTTGTCGCTCACCGGGCCTTGTCGGGACGCGTGACGCGTCGCGGCAAGTTCCTTGAGATGCCTCGGTCGGCCTTCCCGGCAAGCTCCTCTTGCCGGGGCCTTGTCTCCTTGGCTTGAATACTTTGTTCTTGAATGGCTCCAAAGGAACCACGGAGGACCTTGGCGGTCACCCGGCAAGCCTTGCTGCGGGGCGCTGTGTCACATCCCTAGTCTGGTATGACTTAGACTAGCTAGCCATTTGTGCATCATATTTAAATTTCATTTAAATTTGAAATGCGGATTGGTGGAACCCTCAGAATCATTTTTGAAAATGACCCAAATAAAAATTTCTCCAAAAGGGTCCAAGAAAATGCTCATGTTGCCCTCTGAAAATATTGGACAGAGATAAAAAATCAAAACAATATTTTTAGGAGCTCATGGACATTTATTTTGGCCATTTGGATTAATTCGATAAATATTTGCATTGGAAATATATTTCTATATATATGAAATATGGTCCAAAAATTATGCCAATTATAAAAGAGCTCTGGGATAATATATCTAGCTCCTACAAAAATTGGCATAATAAAATAAAATGGTTTAGTATTTTTATTAAACCAAACAAATGTCAGAAAAAAAATAGAAAAGGGAAATAAAACAGGAAACCTCACCTGTGCTTACCTGGGGTTTCCCCTGTGCAGCCCAGCCGCAGCAGGCCGGCCCAGCCAGCAGGCGGCCCAGCCCACCTGGCCCCCCTCCTCTGTCGTCTTCCTCCCCGACAGGGGAACGGAGCCTGCCCGGCGCGCGCGCGCGCCACCGCGCCACGCCTCCTCCCTCCCTGCCTGCCTGTCCTCCCCTCGTCGCTCTGGATGGACTGGAACGACGCCACGCAGCCGCCCCGGTCCTTTTCCCCTCCCTCTCGCTCTCCCTCCTCCCTGGTTTCTCTTCCCCGAGCGCACCCGAGCGCTGCCGCCGCCATCGCTCGCTGTTGTCGTGGCCATCGGCCTCCCCTCGCCTCCCCGACACGCTTCCGAGCTCCGCCACAACCCCCTCCACCTCCTCGTCAAGCCACGAACCTCCGGACGCCCTGTGTAGCCGCCATCGCCACCGTCTTCCTCCTCGGGCTCCGCCATCCGACGACGTCGATTCGCCGTCACCAGGTCTCCCCCGACCCCGCTGTGCTGCTCTGCGTGATCGCGGTGAGCTCCGCCGCCGTTCCCCTTTCTTCTCCCCCTCGTATCCACGCCGTAGCGCCGTTCCCCACCATGGCTGAAGCCATCGCCGCCGCAGCCCCTCGCCGTCGTGGCCAGAGCCACCGCAGCCCGTGCCTGCACCTGCCACCGCGCTCAGTAGCCTGCCAGAAGTCCAACGCCTCCGCCCGCAGCTCCTGCCATGCCCCGCAGCCCGTTCCCGCTCGAAGCCGAGCTCCGGCAGCCGCCCCGAGCTTCGCTCCGGCGAGCTCCGCCGCCCCCGCAGCCTCCCGCGTGTTCCACTGGATGCGCGTGAGCGCGGGCTTCGCAATCGTGGTCTCCGCCGCCCGAATGGTCGCCGGAACGGCGATCCCGAGCCCCTCCGCCGCGTTTGTTGCCGCTGGCGGCTAAACGCCGGCGTTTTAGCCCCGGTTGACCAGGGGGTTTGACCTCCCCTGGCTCAATGACAGTGGGCCCCGTCGTCAGGTGATTAGCTTAGTGCTAATCACCGTTAACTAACCCCCCCTGACACTGACAGTGGGCCCCGGTGCCCCCTAACCTTTTAATTAAACTAAATTAACCCCTGTTAACCCCCCTGTCACTGACGTGTGGGTCCCACACGTTAGATTTGACCTGGACAGCCGCGTTGACCCGCTGATGTAGTGATGACGTCATGCTGACGCAATTATATATTTTCTGGAATTAAAATAATTCAGAAAATCCAGAAAATGTTTTAAACTTCAAAAATTCATAGAAATTCAACCGTAGCTCAGATTGAAATAATTTATATATGAAAAATTATCAGAAAAATGCAATCTTTCCATCTGTACTAGTTTCATGCATGAAAAAACCAACTTATACATGCTGAATATGAGAAAACACATTATGGCATATTAAGAGACTTAATTTAGTAATGCATTTGAACCTTTGGTTCAAATGGACTTCAAACCAAATGTTTACTAGTTGCATTAGCTCAACAGCATCACATCTACATGCCATGTTCATGCATCATATTGTTGCATATGATTGTGTATTGATTGCCGGCACCGTTCCTTCTCGATAGGTCCTACTCCGGAGACGTTCCAGAGTACCTGTCTGTGAAGCAGTGCCTCCCTTGTTGAATTACCAGGCAAGCAAACCCCCTTGTTCATTTCGATAAAACCCTACTCTCTCGCTCCTGCTCTCAGTTATTGCATTAGGACAACAACGATCCATATGCTACTTTGTGCTGCGGTAGTTGAACCCATTCCTCTGCATGACCTGTCATTGCCACAGTAAATAGTTGAAACCCACTAGCATGTGTAGGAGTTGATTGAAGCCACTGATGTGTTCCTACCATGCTATGCCTGCTATTGCTTAGAGTTGTGTCAGGTCTGATTCATTGGGAATGAATTGGAGTGTTACGATATGTTCCGATGCTGAGAGTGAAGTGTGTGAACACGATTTGGTAAAGGTAGCGGTGAGAGGCCATGTAGGAGTACATGGTGGGTTGTCTCATTGGAACCGTCCTTAAGCACTGAGTTCTATGTATGTTGTCCAATGACTCGATACTACCACACATTGGTCTCTGTCCCTCTCGACTTAAGTGCCCCTCTCGACTTATTAACCAACTTGGTCTCTGTCCAGGAGTCGCAACTAGTTTCTGGTGTTTGTAGGTAGTGCTATTTTTCTACCAAGTGGCACCCGGCAGGGTGGGCTTGGGACAGACTAGGCACACGTGGCACGGTGTACCGAGTGGCACCCGGTTGGTGGGCTCGGGAACCCTGCTCACATCGTTTGGGGCCGTGAGCGACACCCCGGCCGGATCTCCTTGCGGATGGAACCCGAATAGGCGATAAACCTGGACTAGAGTCTTGTGTGGTTAGTCAGGTCGTGGCCGACACCCTCGCCAGGCTTCCGCTTGAAGGTTGCCGAGATACATGACGTGTACATGGCGGTAAGTGGCGAGAGCGTGTGTGAAGAAGTACACCCCTGCAGGGTTAACATGATCTATTCGAATAGCCGGGTCCGCGGTTATGGACTTCTTGGATGCTTACATGGTACATAGACAACTTGAAGTGGATACTCTAAAATGCTCAAGACAAGTGTGAGTGCTATGGATGGCCTTCTCATAGGGAGACGGGGATGAATCCATAGTAGTGTATTGTGTGGTGATTAGTGGACTCGTGTACGTTGTTTCACCTCTAGAGTTTCTGGTAGTCGTAGAACAGGATAGCCACAGAGTCAAAGCTAGCTTGCTGCAACTAAACCCCACATTACCCTCTTGATACAAATGCATGTACGATAGGATCTGATGTAAGTCTTGCTGAGTACCTTTGTACTCATGTTGCTTTATTTATGTTTTTGCAGCTGAGACTTCGGTCTTACTAGTGTTCTCGTGGACTTCGACTAGTAGCTAGTACCTCAGCTATGACCCTGATCGGATGTTGTAGATAGTCAGGCTCTTCAGCCTTTTCATTTGTAGATGTCTGTACCCAGACATGTAATGCTTCCGCTTGTTGCTTGTATGCTCTGTATGATGGGTCTTGTGACCCCTGTTTGCAATAATTGCTATGACGGCTCTTCTGAGCTTTTATCTATATGAGTTGTTGAGTTATGCTGTGATGCCATGATGTACAGCACATACTTGCATGTTATGCGTACGTGTAATGTGTATTGCTATGTGTGGGATCTGACTATCTAGTTGTTTATTCTTAGTAGCCTCTCTTACCGGGAAATGTCTCCTAGTGCTTCCACTGAGCCCTGGTAGCTTGCTACTGCTCCGGAACACTTAGGCAGGCCGGCATGTGTCCTTCTTCGATCCTGTGTCTGTCCCTTCGGGGAAATGTCACGCGATGAATACCGGAGTCCTGCTAGCCCGCTACAGCCCGGTTCACCGGAGTCCTGTTAGCCCAGTGCTACAGCCTGGATTCACTCGCTGATGACCGACACGTTCGATGCTGGGTCATGGATGCCAGTCCCTGTAAGTTAGTGCCACTTTGGGTTTACGACTAGCCATGTCAGCCCGGGCTCTTTATCATATGGATGCTAGCGACACCATCATATACGTGTGCCAAAATGCGCAAACGGTCCCGGGCAAAGGTAAGGCGACACCCGTGGGGATACCGTGCGTGAGGCTGCAAAGCGATATGAGGTGTTACATGCTAGATCGATGTGGCATCGAGTCGGGGTCCTGACAGCTTTGGTATCAGAGCCTGACTGCCTGTAGGATTACCAAGCCAAACTGGTTGAAGTCGAGTCTAGAAATTCTTTAGTTATGTAAGGGAATTGGTTGTGGGTTGGAACGTAAGGCTCTTTTACTCCTTATACCTTATGACCTTCTGATCTGAGTCGTCCTATCTTTCCGACGGGATTAAGGAATTAGGCTTCTCTTCCGTCTATCAGGATCACGTGTTACTACTCCGTAGTTCCATAGGATTGGTTGATCAGAGTCATACCCCAGTTTTTGAGTATTTCCGGTGTAGTCTGTTTAGTACTATCTCAGAACCTTGAGTAATACTGATGAGTATGTTACCACCCCATTTTTAGCAGGATGTCTCATTTTGAGCATTTTACTGTCGTTATGCTGCCGAAATTTCCCTAGGAGTTCGAGTGATACTAATTCCTTGTCCTACATTCTACAGTCTATAGTTGATGCTGATTCCGTCCCTGGTTTTCGTTTCTCAGGATGTCATCAAGTTCTATTGTTCGTAGCCAGAACCACGAAGATGGTAGGGATGAGGATCCTCCCGACCAGCCTTCGTTGACAGAGTTCATGTTAGAAATGGAGAGGAACAAGCGTGAGTCCAACCGCTTGTTGGCACGTATCGAGGAGAACACCGCACATCAGTTCAAAGGGTCTGCTACCATTCATGACTTCATCCGCTTGCACCCACCCACCTTTCATCATTCCATTGAGCCACTCGATGCAGATGACTGGCTCCGTAGCATCACCCATAAGCTGCGTTCCGCGAACGTAGCTGAAGATGACAAGGTCACTTATGCCACATATCACCTGGAAGGTCCTGCTAGTCTTTGGTGGCAGAACTATGAGGCTATGCTTCCAGCTGGCCAGATTCCTACCTGGAAGGATTTCACTGAGGCTTTTCGCGAGCATCACATTCCCCAGGCCCTCCTTGATCGCAAGAGAGAAGAGTTCTGTAGTTTCACCCAGAGTAAGATGGCTGTTGATGCTTATAGCAGAGAGTTCGAGAATCTTGCCCGTTATGCCACAGAAGAAGTGTCCACGGATGCTAAGAAGCAGGCTAGGTTCCGGAAGGGTCTCAACCCCAAGTTGCGTCGTGATCTTCACCTGCATCATTGCGATACATTCCAAGCTCTTGTGAACAAAGCCATCAATGCAGAGACAGCTCAACTCACTTACGAGGAGTCTCGTGAGCACACCCGTGATTTGGGATCTTCCTCCGGTTCTAGTTCCCAGAAACGCCGGATTTGGGTTCCAAACTCCGCTCTTCCTTCCGGTTATACACCGAGGTCATCTCATGTGGTGCCTTCCCCAGCTCAGTCATATGTTCCACCCAGGCCTACTGGTAGACCGCTTGTTAGTGCGGGTCCCCGTCCAACCTCAGGGACTTGCTTCACATGCGGGAAGCCAGGACACTATGCACGTGATTGCTCTCAAACTAGTTATGCTCCACCTCAGCCCGAGAAGACTGTTGGCTGTGTTAAGCCATCACGCAAGATGATCAGTGTCAAGTCAGTTCCCACTGAACGTGGACGTGTGCATCACGTCTCAGCCAAAGACGCTCATGATGATCCGGATGTCGTTCTTGGTACACTCCTTGTCAATTGTCACCAGCTTCAGTTCTATTCGATACTGGAGCATCTCACTCCTTCATTTCTGAAAGCTATGCTAACTTGCACAACATGTCATTTTGTGATATGCCAACTCCGCTAGTCATCCAAACTCCTGGATCCAAATGGCAAACCTTTAGTGTAAGCCATGGTAACGAAATCCTTGTTGACAGACTTGTATTCCTTGCATCACTTGTAGCCCTCAAGTCTTCAGATATTAACATCATCTTGGGTATGGACTGGATGACAGCTCATCATGCCAAGATTGATTGTTACACAAGATCTGTTCAACTTACACACCCATCTGGCAAGATAGTCACCGTCTCCACTAGAGTTGCAAAGCGTCAGCTCTATTCTCTTAATGCCAGCCCTCTTCCAGACCTTGAAGATATCCCGGTAGTCCGCGACTTTCCGGATGTCTTTCCAGAGGAACTGCCAGGTGTTCCACCTGACAGAGATGTAGAGTTCGTCATAGAACTTATCCCAGGAACAGCTCCAATCTCCCGGAGACCTTACAAGATGGCACCCCTAGAACTAGCCGAGCTTAAGAAACAACTCGATGAGTCCTTACAAAAGGGTTTCATCCGTCCTAGCTCTTCTCCTTGGGCTTGCCCCGTCCTCTTTGTCAAGAAGAAAGACGGTACGGACCGGATGGTCGTTGATTATCATCCCGTTAATTTGGTCACGATAAAGAACAAGTATCCGCTCCCCAGGATCAACGACCTGTATGATCAGCTCGCTGGATCCTCAGTCTTCTCCAAGATGGATTTGAGGTTAGGATACCACCAAATCAAGATCAGAAACGGGGACATTCCCAAGACAGCTTTTGTCACTCGTTATGGTCAGTACGAGTACACCATCATGTCCTTTGGCCTAACCAATGCCCCAGCCACATTTTCCCGCCTGATGAACTCGATCTTCATGGAGTACTTAGATAAGTTCGTCGTGGTTTACCTCGATGATATTCTTATTTACTCGAAGAACGAGGAAGAGCATGCCGAACATCTTAGACTTGTTCTAGAAAAACTCAGAGAGCACCGCCTTTATGCCAAGTTCTCCAAGTGTGAATTTTGGTTGTCAGAAGTGACCTACCTAGGCCACGTAATCTCTGGTAAGGGCATTGCTGTCAATCCCGAGAGAGTCAAGGCCGTTCTCGATTGGACTCCACCTGAAATAGTGAAACAAGTTAGGAGCTTCCTTGGTCTAGCCAGTTACTATCGCCGCTTTGTTGAAAACCTCTCCAAAGTAGCCAAACCCCTCACGGAACTTCTCAAGAAAGATAAAAAGTTCGAGTGGTCCCCACAGTGTGAGTACAGTTTTCAGGAACTGAAAAGACGCCTGACTTCTGCTCCCATACTTGTGCCACCGGATTTCACTAAAGACTTTATTATCTACTGCGACGCCTCACGACAGGGACTAGGTTGCATTCTTATGCAGGATCGTCATGTGATTGCCTATGCATCTCGACAGTTGCATCCACATGAGGAGAATTATCCTACACATGATCTAGAGCTTGCGGCCGTAGTCTATGCACTCAAGACCTGGCGACATTACCTCCTTGGTAAACGTTGCGAGATCTACACCGATCACCAGAGTCTCAAGTATATCTTCACCCAACCGGATCTGAACCTTAGGCAAAGACGTTGGTTGGAGTTGATCACAGATTATGATCTAGGGATTACCTACACCCCAGGCAAAGCCAATGTCATGGCTGATGCTCTAAGCCGTAAATCTTATTGCAACAATCTCATGTTGCAGCAAGGCCAACCACTTCTCCATGAGGAATTCTGTAAGCTTAACCTTCACATTGCTCCTCGCGGATTCCTTTCTACCTTGGTGGCGAAACCTACCCTTGAGGATCAGATCATCTCTGACCAGAAGTTTGATAGGGGGATTACCCGGATCAAGAGAAACATTAAGAAGGGAGTTGGTGGATGTTTCTCTATGGATGATCGTGGTGTTGTTTTCTTTGAGAATCGCTTGGTGGTTCCCAAGAAGCAACATCTTCGGCAGTTGATTCTTAAGGAGGCGCATGAATCTCCTCTCACGATTCATCCCGGTAGTACTAAGATGTATCAGGACCTACGCCAGAGGTTCTGGTGGACTAGGATGAAGAGAGAAATCGCTGAGTTCATTGCTAAATGTGACATTTGTCATCGCGTTAAGGCAGAGCATCAAAGACCTGCTGGCACCCTTCAGCCTTTAGCTATTCCTGAATGGAAATGGGATAAAGTTGGTATGGACTTCATCACCGGCTTTCCCAGGACCAAGAGAGGGAATAATGCTATCTTCGTAGTCATTGATCGTCTCTCCAAAGTGGCTCACTTCCTTCCTGTTCGAGAGAGTATCACTGCTAGTCAGCTTGTTGACTTATACATTTCTCGAATAGTGTCACTCCATGGTGTTCCACTAGAGATCAATTCAGACCGTGGCAGTCTTTTCACTTCTCACTTCTGGGAGAGCTTCCAAACTGCCATGGGAACCCATCTTTCCTTCAGTACCGCTTTCCACCCTCAGTCGAGTGGTCAGGTGGAACGGGTCAATCAAATTCTCGAAGACATGCTCAGAGCTTGCGTTATCTCATTCAGTATGGATTGGGAGAAATGTCTTCCTTTCGCCGAGTTTGCTTATAACAATAGCTACCAATCCAGCCTCAAGAAAGCTCCTTTTGAGGTTCTCTATGGACGAAGATGTCGAACACCTTTGAACTGGTCAGAAATCGGTGAAAGACAATTCTTTGGACCGGACATGATCCAGGAGGCAGAAGAGCAAGTTCGCATCATTCGTGAGAATTTGAAAACAGCCCAGTCTCGTCAGAAAAGTCAGTACGATCGTCATCATAAGGATATGACTTATGAGATTGGCGACCAAGCTTACCTTCGGGTTACTCCTTTGAAGGGTACCCATCGTTTCGGTATCAAGGGCAAGTTGGCTCCTCGTTACATTGGTCCTTTTCGTATTCTCGCTAAACGAGGAGAGGTTGCCTACCAGTTGGAACTACCCCCACATCTTTCTCGAGTTCATGATGTCTTCCACGTCTCTCAACTCAGGCGTTGCTTCTCGGATCCTATCCGTGGAGTGGACCACGAAACGCTCGATCTCCAAGATAACCTCACATACCGAGAGTACCCGGTTCGCATTCTTGATCAAGCAAAGCGTGTCACTCGACGTCAGAACGTCAAGTTTCTCAAAGTTCAGTGGTCTCATCATTCCAAGAGAGAAGCTACTTGGGAGCGAGAAGATCGTCTTCGACTGGAGTACCCCGCTTTCTTTCCGTCGACCCCTGAATCTCGAGACGAGATTCTGTCAAGTGGGGGCGAGTTGTCACATCCCTAGTCTGGTATGACTTACACTAGCTAGCCATTTGTGCATCATATTTAAATTTCATTTAAATTTGAAATGAGGATTGGTGGAACCCTCAGAATCATTTTTGAAAATGACCCAAATAAAAATTTCTCCAAAAGGGTCCAAGAAAATGCTCATGTTGCCCTCTGAAAATATTGGACAGAGATAAAAAATCAAAACAATATTTTTAGGAGCTCATGGACATTTATTTTGGCCATTTGGATTAATTCGATAAATATTTGCATTGGAAATATATTTCTATATATATGAAATATGGTCCAAAAATTATGCCAATTATAAAAGAGCTCTGGGATAATATATCTAGCTCCTACAAAAATTGGCATAATAAAATAAAATGGTTTAGTATTTTTATTAAACCAAACAAATGTCAGAAAAAAAATAGAAAAGGGAAATAAAACAGGAAACCTCACCTGTGCTTACCTGGGGTTTCCCCTGTGCAGCCCAGCCGCAGCAGGCCGGCCCAGCCAGCAGGCGGCCCAGCCCACCTGGCCCCCCTCCTCTGTCGTCTTCCTCCCCGACAGGGGAACGTAGCGTGCCCGGCGCACGCGCGCGCCACCGCGCCACGCCTCCTCCCTCCCTGCCTGCCTGTCCTCCCCTCGTCGCTCTGGATGGACTGGAACGACGCCACGCAGCCGCCCCGGTCCTTTTCCCCTCCCTCTCGCTCTCCCTCCTCCCTGGTTCTCTCTTCCCCGAGCGCACTCGAGCGCTGCCGCCGCCATCGCTCGCCGTTGCCGTGGCCACCGGCCTCCCTCGCCTCCCCGACATGCTTCCGAGCTCCGCCACAACCCCCTCCACCTCCTCGTCGAGCCACGAACCTCCGGACGCCCTGTGTAGCCGCCATCGCCACCGTCTTCCTCCTCGGGCTCCGCCGTCCGACGACGTCGATTCGCCGTCACCAGGTCTCCCCCGACCCCGCTGTGCTGCTCTGCGTGATCGCGGTGAGCTCCGCCGCCGTTCCCCTTTCTTCTCCCCCTCGTATCCACGCCGTAGCGCCGTTCCCCACCATGGCCGAAGCCATCGCCGCCGCAGCCCCTCGCCGTCGTGGCCAGAGCCACCGCAGCCCGTGCCTGCACCTGCCACCGCGCTCAGTAGCCTGCCAGAAGTCCAACGCCTCCGCCCGCAGCTCCTGCCATGCCCCGCAGCCCGTTCCCGCTCGAAGCCGAGCTCCGGCAGCCGCCCCGAGCTTCGCTCCGGCGAGCTCCGCCGCCCCCGCAGCCTCCCGCGTGTTCCACTGGATGCGCGTGAGCGCGGGCTTCGCTCTCGTGGTCTCCGCCACCCGAATGGTCGCCGGAACGGCGATCCCGAGCCCCTCCGCCGCGTTTGTTGCCGCCGGCGGCTAAACGCCGGCGTTTTAGCCCCGGTTGACCAGGGGGTTTGACCTCCCCTGGCTCAATGACAGTGGGCCCCATCGTCAGGTGATTAGCTTAGTGCTAATCACCGTTAACTAACCCCCCCTGACACTGACAGTGGGCCCCGGTGCCCCCTAACCTTTTAATTAAACTAAATTAACCCCTGTTAACCCCCCTGTCACTGACGTGTGGGTCCCACACGTCAGATTTGACCTGGACAGCCGCGTTGACCCGCTGATGTAGTGATGACGTCATGCTGACGCAATTATATACTTCTGGAATTAAAATAATTCAGAAAATCCAGAAAATGTTTTAAACTTCAAAAATTCATAGAAATTCAACCGTAGCTCAGATTGAAATAATTTATATATGAAAAATTATCAGAAAAATGCAATCTTTCCATCTGTACTAGTTTCATGCATGAAAAAACCAACTTATACATGCTGAATATGAGAAAACACATTATGGCATATTAAGAGACTTAATTTAGTAATGCATTTGAACCTTTGGTTCAAATGGACTTCAAACCAAATGTTTACTAGTTGCATTAGCTCAACAGCATCACATCTACATGCCATGTTCATGCATCATATTGTTGCATATGATTGTGTATTGATTGCCGGCACCGTTCCTTCTCGATAGGTCCTACTCCGGAGACGTTCCAGAGTACCTGTCTGTGAAGCAGTGCCTCCCTTGTTGAATTACCAGGCAAGCAAACCCCCTTGTTCATTTCGATAAAACCCTACTCTCTCGCTCCTGCTCTCAGTTATTGCATTAGGACAACAACGATTCATATGCTACTTTGTGCTGCGGTAGTTGAACCCATTCCTCTGCATGACCTGTCATTGCCACAGTAAATAGTTGAAACCCACTAGCATGTGTAGGAGTTGATTGAAGCCACTGATGTGTTCCTACCATGCTATGCCTGCTATTGCTTAGAGTTGTGTCAGGTCTGATTCATTGGGAATGAATTGGAGTGTTACGATATGTTCCGATGCTGAGAGTGAAGTGTGTGAACACGATTTGGTAAAGGTAGCGGTGAGAGGCCATGTAGGAGTACATGGTGGGTTGTCTCATTGGAACCGTCCTTAAGCACTGAGTTCTATGTATGTTGTCCAATGACTCGATACTACCACACATTGGAATGCTTAAGTGCCCCTCTCGACTTATTAACCAACTTGGTCTCTGTCCAGGAGTCGCAACTAGTTTCTGGTGTTTGTAGGTAGTGCTATTTTTCTACCAAGTGGCACCCGGCAGGGTGGGCTTGGGACAGACTAGGCACACGTGGCACGGTGTACCGAGTGGCACCCGGTTGGTGGGCTCGGGAACCCTGCTCACATCGTTTGGGGCCGTGAGCGACACCCCGGCCGGATCTCCTTGCGGATGGAACCCGAATAGGCAATAAACCTGGACTAGAGTCTTGTGTGGTTAGTCAGGTCGTGGCCGACACCCTCGCCAGGCTTCCGCTTGAAGGTTGCCGAGATACATGACGTGTACATGGCGGTAAGTGGCGAGAGCGTGTGTGAAGAAGTACACCCCTGCAGGGTTAACATGATCTATTCGAATAGCCGGGTCCGCGGTTATGGACTTCTTGGATGCTTACATGGTACATAGACAACTTGAAGTGGATACCCTAAAATGCTCAAGACAAGTGTGAGTGCTATGGATGGCCTTCTCGTAGGGAGACGGGGATGAATCCATAGTAGTGTATTGTGTGGTGATTAGTGGACTCGTGTACGTTGTTTCACCTCCAGAGTTTCTGGTAGTCGTAGAATAGGATAGCCACAGAGTCAAAGCTGGCTTGCTGCAACTAAACCCCACATTACCCTCTTGATACAAATGCATGTACGATAGGATCTGATGTAAGTCTTGCTGAGTACCTTTGTACTCATGTTGCTTTATTTATGTTTTTGCAGCGGAGACTTCGGTCTTACTAGTGTTCTCGTGGACTTCGACTAGTAGCTAGTACCTCAGCTACGATCTTGATCGGATGTTGTAGATAGTCAGGCTCTTCAGCCTTTTTCATTTGTAGATGTCTGTACCCAGACATGTAATGCTTCCGCTTGTTGCTTGATTGCTCTGACTGTTGGGTCATGTGACCCCTGTTTGTAATAATACTGTGACGGCTCTTCTGAGCCTTTATCTATATGAGTTGTTGAGTTATGCTGTGATGCCATGTTGTACAGCACATACTTGCATGTTATGCGTACGTGTAATGTGTATTGCTATGTGTGGGATCTGACTATCTAGTTGTTTATTCTTAGTAGCCTCTCTTACCGGGAAATGTCTCCTAGTGCTTCCACTGAGCCCTGGTAGCTTGCTACTGCTCCGGAACACTTAGGCCGGCCGGCATGTGTCCTTCTTCGATCCTGTGTCTGTCCCTTCGAGGAAATGTCACGCGATGAATACCGGAGTCCTGCTAGCCCGCTACAGCCCGGTTCACCGGAGTCCTGCTAGCCCAGTGCTACAGCCTGGATTCACTCGCTGATGACCGACACGTTCGATGCTGGGTCATGGATGCCTGTCCCTGTAAGTTAGTGCCACTTTGGGTTTACGACTAGCCATGTCAGCTCGGGCTCTTTATCACATGGATGCTAGCAACACCATCATATACGTGTGCCAAAATGCGCAAACGGTCCCGGGCAAAGGTAAGGCGACACCCGTGGGGATACCGTGCGTGAGGCCGCAAAGTGATATGAGGTGTTACATGCTAGATCGATGTGGCATTGAGTCGGGGTCCTGGCAGCGTTGGTATCAGAGCTTGACTGCCTGTAGGATTACCAAGCCAAACTGGTCGAAGTTGAGTCTAGAAATTCTTTAGTTATATAAGGGAATTGATTGTGGGATGGAACGTAAGGCTCTTTTTACTCCTTTACCTCATGGCCTTCTGATCTGAGTCATCCTATCTTTCCTACGGGGTTAAGGAATTAGGCTTCTCTTCCGTCTATCAGGATCACGTGTTACTACTCCGTAGTCCCATAGGATTGGTTGATCAGAGTCATACCCCAGTTTCGAGTACTTCCGGTGTAGTCTGTTTAGTACTATCCCAAAACCTTGAGTGGTGATGATGAGTATGTTACCACCCCATTTTTAGTAGGACGTCCCATTCTGAGCATTTTACTGCCGTTATGCTGCCGGATTTTCCCTAGGAGTTCGAGTGATACTAATTCCTTGTCCTACATTCTACAGTCCATAGTTGTTGCTGATTCCGTCCTTGATTCGTTTCTCAGGATGTCATCA
>NC_057795.1:452695246-452697955 GCF_018294505.1 Triticum aestivum | reverse complement strand
TTGTTGAGAACTTCTCCAAAGTAGCCAAACCCCTCACGGAACTTCTCAAGAAAGATAAAAAGTTCGAGTGGTCCCCACAGTGTGAGTACAGCTTTCAGGAACTGAAAAGACGCCTGACTTCTGCCCCCATACTTGTGCCACCGGATTTCACTAAAGACTTTATTATCTACTGCGACGCCTCACGACAGGGACTAGGTTGCATTCTTATGCAGGATCGTCATGTGATTGCCTATGCATCTCGACAGTTGCATCCACATGAGGAGAATTATCCTACACATGATCTAGAGCTTGCAGCCGTAGTCTATGCACTCAAGACCTGGCGACATTACCTCCTTGGTAAACGTTGCGAGATCTACACCGATCACCAGAGTCTCAAGTATATCTTCACCCAACCAGATCTGAACCTTAGGCAAAGACGTTGGTTGGAGTTGATCACAGATTATGATCTAGGGATTACCTACACCCCAGGCAAAGCCAATGTCATGGCTGATGCTCTAAGCCGTAAATCCTATTGCAACAATCTCATGTTGCAGCAAGGCCAACCACTTCTCCATGAGGAATTCTGTAAGCTTAACCTTCACATTGCTCCTCGCGGATTCCTTTCTACCCTGGTGGCGAAACCTGATCTTGAAGATCGGATTATCGCTGCTCAAAAGCAAGACACAGGAATTTCTCGGATCAAGAGAAACATTAAGAAGGGAGTTGGTGGATGTTTCTCTATGGATGATCGTGGAGTTGTTTTCTTTGAGAATCGCTTGGTGGTTCCTAAGAATCAACATCTGCGACAATTGATCCTTAAGGAGGCGCATGAATCTCCTCTCACGATTCATCCCGGCAGTACTAAGATGTATCAGGACCTACGCCAGAGGTTCTGGTGGACTAGGATGAAGAGAGAAATCGCTGAGTTCATTGCTAAATGTGACGTTTGTCGTCGCGTTAAGGCAGAGCATCAAAGACCTGCTGGCACCCTTCAGCCTTTAGCTATTCCTGAATGGAAATGGGATAAAGTTAGTATGGACTTCATCACCGGTTTTCCCAAGACCAAGAGAGGGAATAACGCTATCTTCGTAGTCGTTGATCGTCTTTCCAAAGTGGCTCACTTCCTCCCTGTTCGAGAGAGTATCACTGCTAGTCAGCTTGCTGACTTATATATTTCTCGAATAGTGTCACTCCATGGTGTTCCACTAGAGATCAATTCAGACCGTGGCAGCCTTTTCACTTCTCATTTCTGGGAGAGTTTCCAAACTGCCATGGGAACCCATCTTTCCTTCAGTACCGCTTTCCACCCTCAGTCGAGTGGTCAGGTGGAACGGGTCAATCAAATTCTCGAAGACATGCTCAGAGCTTGCGTTATCTCATTCGGTATGGATTGGGAGAAATGTCTTCCTTTCGCCGAGTTTGCCTATAACAATAGCTACCAATCCAGCCTCAAGCAAGCTCCTTTTGAGGTTCTCTATGGACGAAGATGTCGAACACCTTTGAACTGGTCAGAAACCGGTGAAAGACAATTCTTTGGACCGGATATGATCCAGGAGGCAGAAGAGCAAGTTCGCATCATCCGTGAGAATTTGAAAACAGCCCAGTCTCGTCAGAAAAGCCAGTATGATCGTCATCATAAGGATATGACTTATGAAATTGGCGACCAAGCTTACCTTCGGGTTACTCCTTTGAAGGGTACCCATCGTTTCGGTATCAAGGGCAAGTTGGCTCCTCGTTACATTGGTCCCTTTCGCATTCTCGCTAAACGAGGAGAGGTTGCCTACCAGTTGGAACTACCCCCACATCTTTCTCGAGTTCATGATGTCTTCCACGTCTCTCAACTCAGGCGTTGCTTCTCGGATCCTATTCGTGGAGTGGACCACGAAACGCTTGATCTCCAAGATAACCTCACATATCGAGAGTACCCGGTTCGCATTCTTGATCAAGCAGAGCGTGTTACCCGACGTCAGAACATCAAGTTTCTCAAAGTTCAGTGGTCTCATCATTCCGAGAGAGAGGCTACTTGGGAGCGAGAAGATCGTCTCCGACTGGAGTACCCCGCTTTCTTTCCGTCGACCCCTGAATCTCGAGACGAGATTCTGTCAAGTGGGGGCGAGTTGTCACATCCCTAGTCTGGTATGACTTAGACTAGCTAGCTATTTGTGCATCATATTTAAATTTCATTTAAATTTGAAATGAGGATTGGTGGAAACCTCAGAATCATTTTTTGAAAATGACCCAAATAAAAATTTCTCCAAAAGGGTCCAAGAAAATGCTCATGTTGCCCTCTGAAAATATTGGACAGAGATAAAAATCAAAACAATATTTTTAGGAGCTCATGGACATTTATTTTGGCCATTTGGATTAATTCGATAAATATTTGCATTGGAAATATATTTCTATATATATGAAATATGGTCCAAAAGTTATGCCAATTATAAAAGAGCTCTGGAATAATACCATTAGCCCCTACAAAAATTGGCATAATAAAATTAAATGATTTAATATATTTATTAAATCAAACAAATGTCAGAAAATTAGAAAAGAAAACAGAAAAGGGGAGAGAGACTTACCTGGGCCACTTACCTGGCCCATCTCCAGCTGGCGGCCCAGCCCACCCCCGCTGCTTTCTGTCGTCTCCCTCCTCGGACAGAAGGACGAGGGCGTGTGCCCGACGCTCGCCGGCACGCGCGCGCGCCACCTCCCCCCTGTTGGCCACCTCCTGCTTCC
>NC_057795.1:452686151-452695236 GCF_018294505.1 Triticum aestivum | reverse complement strand
GCCACCCCCTCGCCCCTCGGTTGTGCCCACGAGCTTCGCGACGTCGTCCTCGACCCCCTCACTGAACCACGCCCCGCCGGAAGCCCTGCAGCGTCGACTTCGAGCTCTTCTTCAACCTTCGGCCGCCGGTGACCTCGTCTTCGATTCGCGCCGTCTAGGTCGTCCCCAGGCCCACTGAGCTGCGCTTCGACCTCCTAGTGAGCTCCTCCATCGTTTCCCCCTAACCCCACGGCCTAGCGCTCGTTGTAGCACCACTTCCCATGATGCCCGAAGCACACCGCCGCACGGACTCGTCGCCGACGAGGCTCCGGTGGCCAATCGGCCCCGTGCATATGCCCGTTGGCTTTGTGGGAGCCTGCAGAACGCGTAGTTGCTACCCGTTGATCCTCCCGTGCACGGTGGCGCCGTTTTCATCGGCGCCCGAACTCCGGCGACCGCCAAAGTTGTCGCCGGCGACGTCTCCGGCCACCCCGAGCTCAAACATCACCACCAAGAGCTGCGGTTCGTTCCCAGGAGCTCGTAGATGCTCTCCGCCTCCCGTTTGGTGGCCGTAACGTGCAAATGCACTTCCTCCGCCGCGCTCGGCCTCGCCGACAGCTAAACGCCGGCGAGTTGACCGGGTTTGACCCCCCAGGGTCGCTGACCAGTGGGCCCGACCCCCCCTAACCTTTTAATTAAATTAATTAACCCCTGTTAACCCCCCTGTCACTGACGTGTGGGTCCCACACGTCAGGTTTGACCGGACCAGCCCAGTTGACCGCTGACGTCGTGCTGACGTCATGCTGACGCAATTATATATTTTCTGGAATTAAAATAATTCAGAAAATCCAGAAAATGATTTAAACTTCAAAAATTCATAACAATTCAACCGTAGCTCAGATTTAAATAATTTATATATGAAAAATTATCAGAAAAATACAATCTTTCCATCTGTACTAGTTTCATGCATGAAAAACCAACTTATACATGCTGAATATGGGAAAACACATTAGGGCATATATAAGAGACTTAATTTAGAAATGCATTTGAACCTTTGGTTCAAAAGGACTTCAAACCAAATGTTTACTAGATGCATTATCTCAAACAGCATCACATCTACATGCCATGTTCATGCATCATATTGTTGCATATGATTGTGTTTTGATTGCCGGCACCGTTCCTTCTCGATAGGTCCTGCTCCGGAGACGTTCCAGAGTACCTGTCTGTGAAGCAGTGCCTCCCTTGTTGATTTACCAGGCAAGCAAACCCCCTTGTTCATTTCGATAAAACCCTACTCTCTCGCTCCTGCTCTCAGTTATTGCATTAGGACAACAACGGTTCATCTGCTACTTTGTGCTGCGGTAGTTGAACCCATTCCTCTGCATGACCTGTCATTGCCACAGTAAATAGTTGAAACCCACTAGCATGTGTAGGAGTTGATTGAAGCCACTGATGTGTTCCTACCATGCTATGCCTGCTATTGCTTAGAGTTGTGTCAGGTCTGATTCATTGGGAATGAATTGGAGTGTCACGATACGTTCTGATGCTGAGAGTGAGGTGTGTGAACACGATTTGGTAAAGGTAGCGGTGAGAGGCCATGTAGGAGTACATGGTGGGTTGTCTCACTGGAACCATCCTTAAGCCCTGAGTTCTGTGTATGTTGTCCAATGACTCGATACTACCACACATTGGGCTCCGGGCGCTCCAAGCCCTCTCGACTTATTAACCAACTTGATCTCTGTCCAGGAGTCGCAACTAGTTTCTGGTGTTTGTAGGTAGTGCTATTTTTCTACCAAGTGGCACCCGGCAGGGTGGGCTTGGGACAGACTAGGCACACGTGGCCTGGTGTACCGAGTGGCACCCGGTTGGTGGGCTCGGGAACCCTGCTCACATCGTTTGGGGCCGTGAGCGACACCCCGGCCGGATCTCCTTGCGGATGGAACCCGAATAGGCGATAAACCTGGACTAGAGTCTTGTGTGGTTAGTCAGGTCGTGGCCGACACCCTCGCCAGGCTTCCGCTTGAAGGTTGCCGAGATACATGACGTGTACATGGCGGTAAGTGGCGAGAGCGTGTGTGAAGAAGTACACCCCTGCAGGGTTAACATGATCTATTCGAATAGCCGGGTCCGCGGTTATGGACTTCTTGGATGCTTACATGGTACATAGACAACTTGAAGTGGATACTCTAAAATGCTCAAGACAAGTGTGAGTGCTATGGATGGCCTTCTCGTAGGGAGACGGGGATGAATCCATAGTAGTGTATTGTGTGGTGACTAGTGGACTCGTGTACGTTGTTTCACCTCCAGAGTTTCTGGTAGTTGTAGAACAGGATAGCCACAGAGTCAAAGCTAGCTTGCTGCAACTAAACCCCACATTACCCTCTTGATACAAATGCATGTACGATAGGATCTGATGTAAGTCTTGCTGAGTACCTTTGTACTCATGTTGCTTTATTTATGTTTTTGCAGCTGAGACTTTGGTCTTACTAGTGTTCTCGTGGACTTCGACTAGTAGCTAGTACCTCAGCTACGACCCTGATCGGATGTTGTAGATAGTCAGGCTCTTCAGCCTTTTCATTTGTAGATGTCTGTACCCAGACATGTAATGCTTCCGCTTGTTGCTTGTATGCTCTGTATGATGGGTCTTGTGACCCCTGTTTGCAATAATTGCTATGACGGCTCTTCTGAGCTTTTATCTATATGAGTTGTTGAGTTATGCTGTGATGCCATGATGTACAGCACATACTTGCATGTTATGCGTACGTGTAATGTGTATTGCTATGTGTGAGATCTGACTATCTAGTTGTTTATTCTTAGTAGCCTCTCTTACCGGGAAATGTCTCCTAGTGCTTCCACTGAGCCCTGGTAGCTTGCTACTGCTCCGGAACACTTAGGCAGGCCGGCATGTGTCCTTCTTCGATCCTGTGTCTGTCCCTTCGGGGAAATGTCACGCGATGAATACCGGAGTCCTGCTAGCCCGCTACAGCCCGGTTCACCGGGGTCCTGTTAGCCCAGTGCTACAGCCTGGATTCACTCGCTGATGACCGACACGTTCGATGCTGGGTCATGGATGCCTGTTCCTGTAAGTTAGTGCCACTTTGGGTTTACGACTAGCCATGTCAGCCCGGGCTCTTTATCATATGGATGCTAGCGACACCATCATATATGTGTGCCAAAATGCGCAAACGGTCCCGGGCAAAGGTAAGGCGACACCCGTGGGGATACCGTGCGTGAGGCCGCAAAGCGATATGAGGTGTTACATGCTAGATCGATGTGGCATCGAGTCGGGGTCCTGACACGCTGCAACTGCCCGTGCACAAGTTCGGGATACTAGGGTACCCCTACTCTAGTACACCGACAAATAGGATAGGAATGCACGTGCAAAATAGAGCATTTGGAAACATAGGATTTCAGTCAACCTGGGTGTTTGGCTCACATGAATTGGAAGAACAGAGGAATGGAGAAACAAAGTGATACGACAAGTGTACAACCTCTTTGGCATAACCTTGTGGACCTCAGCATCATTGGGTTGAACGTGGAGGATGGTGATGATGCTGGTGTGACTGTCGGAGGCGGGGAAGAAGATTTGAGGCCTCTGGAAACCACGCCGAGGGTATTGCTCCGCTGTGATGGACGGTTCTGTCGTTGGAGCAGCTCCGCTAAGGTGTACGGCGACGAGGCTGAAGCATGACAAGACAGACAACGTTAATCTGAAGTGGGACCCTAATATCATCTGCAATAGATGATGTAAAATACATCACCAAAAAGTGCTAGATGTAAAACGCATCAGCCGCGCCACGGCCGCTCCGACAGAAGCTGTAAGTACTGTTCACTCTGAACTTAACTGAAGAAAATGAACTTCACAGTCAAAACTGAATTTTACCGTCGAAACTGATTGAACTAGTAACAGAGCATTGCAATAGATGTTTAGGGCGTTCGAGCACTAGTAGCAGAGAAGCAGTGATCTAAATCAGCAGATGCTCGAGCAGGGAACGCACTAGTAGAGAGCAAGTTGTGCAGTAGCACCGCGAGCGAGTGCTAAAGCAGCAACTCCTGTAGCTGCCGGAGGTCGTGCAGCAGCAGCAGCAGCAGGGCAAGCGAGAGCAAGAGCAGAGCAGCAGCACGAACGAAAGTAGGAGTAGTGCAGCAGCGCGACCGATAGCAAGAACAGAGTCGCAGCGCTAGCGAGAGCCGGAGTAGCTGCAGCTAATGCCGTTGTGGAAGTTGCCGCCGAGGAAGCAACAACATGGGGGAGAGACGGCGTGGATGATGTGGCCGGTGATGGCGCCGTCGATGGAGACCCGCCATGTCTGCTCGGTATTGAGCACCGACAGCCCCGTGAGATCGAACAAAATATAAAATGCAGTGGTGAGTGCAGAACCTCCTTGGTGGCGCCGAGTTGGCCTCGGCTTCATCGGAGGAATTGGTGAGAGTGTTGCGGTTCCGGTGGGGCAGGTCAAGACGGTGCTGTGGGGATTGAGGTGGCGCGATAGACGAGGCGAATGTCGGGGCAGCTGCTTGGAGGTGGAGGACGGGGCAGCTGATCCGGCGGGATGACAAGATCGACAACGGATCCTCATCCGGTGTGGTGGATGAGGGACGGCGAGCTGTTGCGGTGGACGACGTAGTCGGGGAAGAGTCTCCGGCTGGGTGGTGGTCGGGAGGCCGACGGAGGAGCGTGGGGTTTCGCGGGTTTTGGTGGCCTCGGTGTACGAATGGGGGAGGGGCGAAGGGGGAGGGGGGATCCAAGCTTAGGGACGCGCTTGTCCGAAATGTAGGGTAAGTTACCAGCGTACCCCCACTGGTTTTGACACCGCGACGTGGAGCTTCATTTCCGGCTGAGGGGTAGAATGGGGATTTTGTGTGTCTGGGCTGCGGGAGCGATTTCGGATGAGGAGGAGTTCTCGTGCGCATCCAAATTTCGGGATAACAAGGCGCGGCATGAGTTGAAGAAGCGGGAGTTTCAAAGCAGGTGAGACAAAAGATACTCGAGCTTGAAAATTTCGGGATAACAAGGTGCGGATTCCTTGTTCGGCAGAATAAACTTAACATGTAAAAAAACAATTCATACAAGACACAAGAGAGTCATGTCCCCTTTTACTATATTGCTATAGATGCCATTGAAAAAACTACAAGAAAAATGTAAAAAAATCGGGAGAACAAGATTACCCTGCACAGTACCAAATCGATTCGCACTTCCCTCAACAACAACAAGAAACAAATCAATTCCCACCAAAGAAATACTAATGTCCCTTTTTATATGATTACAGATGCCATGATCTCAAATTTCAATTTCTGAATCCACGTTATGTGAAATTCGAATATATCGTAAGGTGACCTTGCGGTTTATAATTGATGTAGTCGTACATTTTGATCTTCCATCATATATGAACATTTTACTCCACCATGTGAACATATATATTATCGTCTACCATATGGACTAAATTTGAATCAATTTTCCTTATCTAAATACGATTGTTGTCAAGTTATACAATAATTTAAATATTATCTTGATAACAAAAAACATGCATATAGCAGTAATCATATTTCACTGTGAACTACATGTACCATACGCTCTCCAATTTAAATATTTGTATCCATTTTATGTTGAATTCAAATAATAGTACATTATTGGTCTAGGTAGCGAGATATTCGGGATAGTCTAAACCCTTTTTTCAAATGTATAATTTTTTGGTGAATTGGGACAAGTTTTGGTATAAGATTCTTGCAAAACCGGAGATTCTCTCAACAAGCCTCGTGGTTCCGAGAGGGAACGTGTCACCTTTGTGTGCGAAACGATATACGCTGCCTCCCCCCTGATTTTCTTTACAGAGGCAACATAGAACTATATGAGCGCCCTGTTAAATTTTGGAATTATTTCGGGTTCATTTGGCCTTTTTATACATTAATTGAGTTTTTGGACTTTTAAAGTGCATAATCTAAATATGAACTGCATGCACATGCTCCGGTGCACCAAAGTTGGTTGAAGAATCACATGTGTGTCCATGGTTGAATTTCTAGGTCCCATGGAAGAAATGAGAATGAAATTCAAACATCTGGGCGTCGTGACTAGGCCGAGAACATCGAGAAACTTAGATTTTAAATTCATGTAAATCCAAAACTCGTTTGGAAATCAAGAAACTTGGCATGGTGTCATGTCATGGCACAAACATGTTGTGGTAAAAAATTGGGCCGATTTGGAAGCTCGTGGTTCTAAGAGGGAACGTGCCACCCTTGAGTGTGAAACAATATACACTGCCCTCCCCACCCTTGAGTTTCTTAACAAAGGCAACATAGAACTACATGAGTGCCCTGTTAAATTTTGGAATTATTCCGGGTTCGTTTATCGTTTTTTGTACATTAATTGAGTTCCTGGTCATTTAATGTGCATAAGTCAAATTTGAACTACAAGCACATGCTCTCGTGCACCAAAGTTGGTTGAAAAATCACATTTGTGTCCTCGGGTGAATTTCTAGGTCCCATGCAAGAAATGAGAATCAAATTCAAACATCTGGGCATCGTGGCTCGGCCGAGAACATTGAGAAACTTGGTTTTAAATTCTTGTAAATACAAAACACGTCTGAAAATCATGAAACTTGGCATGGGTGTCATGTCACGGTACTACCATTGTCGTGGTATTCTCACGGGGGGGGTGCAAGACGACATATGCCACAAGGTGGCTTCATGTGAGGGCAAGACTGCTGCCGGAATATCCAGGGACGAGTATGCGAGTAGCACGCGCTAGTTTACCCAGGTTCGGGGCTCTCCGGAGAGATAACACCCCTACTCCTGCATGTCTGAGTATATCTGGTATATCTGGTACAGAGTGCTCCTGGAGCTGTATCTGAGGTCAGTGCCATAGGCATCTGGCCTCGTATATGTGTCTGTGGCCGCATGTGCCCGAGTATGCATGCGTGAGTGTGTGGCTGGCTAGCTAGCTCTCTTGCTAGCTAGCTTGCTTGTGTGTATGCGTGAGTGTGAGTCCATCCTGGATGGATGGATGTGTGCCCATATATATAGGCATAGCTAGCTTAGGAAGTAAGCTAAGTGGTGGCATGGGCAAGGCATGGTGGGGTGTCATCCTTGTCCCATGGGTCACTTCATAAATAGTGCCAGGGGACAAGTGACACTGTACATGATGGCTGGGGTGTCTCTGAACAGTGCCAGGTACGGTCGTCACGTCGGAGTCGGCAGCCAGCAGTCGGCCTAGTGGTGCAGTCGGCAGCCCGCAGTCGGCCTGGGCGGCCGGGGAGTTGGCAGCCAGCAGTCGGCCTGGTGGTGCAGTCGGCAGCCCGCAGTCGTCCTGGGCGGCCGGGGAGTCGGCAGCCAGCAGTCTTCCTGGTGGTGCAGTCGGCAGCCCGGAGTCGGCCTGGGCGGCCGGGGAGTCGACAGCCAACAGTCGGCCTGGGCGGCCGGGGAGTCGGCAGCCAGCAGTCGGCCTGGTGGTGCAGTCGGCAGCCCGGAGTCGGCCCGGTGGTGCAGTCCGCAGCCTGCAGTCGGCCTGGGCGGCCGGGGAGTCGGACTGAGGGGCTTTCCTAGCCCCGATGTCTTGGAATATCGTCTTGCCGTCTTCGGGGTATCCATGTCCAATTACTCCGACAGTAGCCCCCAAGCCTCCGGGCAACTTTGGCAAAGTTGGGCGGAGGTTTTTTGGCGAGTGTTCGTGGAAATGATCATGAAAAAAGACAAAGTTAGTCCACGCGGATATATCAAATGATTGCTTTTAGCATTGCAAGTTTTATGCGGAGGGTGCCGACTCGGTTTCGTCCGAGCCCCCTTAATCTTTTTCGTGTTCCCTCTGCTTTTTGGCTTGTGCTCTCGCTCGCTGGACAGCCGCTCTGCGGTCTGTAGCTGAGAGTGGGCCGTGAAGTGGAGTGTATAGTACGCAGAGTCTGGGAGCGGATTCAACCGAGTATATACTTGTAAAGGAAACGGTCGGGTCGCCCGAAGCGTTTTTCTTTCCGGACGTTTTTCGCGTGGGTGGCCTCCAGCGTTCACTCTTGCCAGTCGGACAGCCGCTCTGCGGTTTGTGACTGAGAGTGGGCCTTTGGTACCGCGCATGCTACTAAGCCGTCTGCGAAAACTAACGTCTCAGGCCAAGCGGCCAGCCCCCGGGCCAACTCTGGCTGACGCCGGGGCGAACAGTGATGCGACTGTAATCAGATGCGGAGATAGCCCCCGAGCATCGCTCGGGGTTATCCGTGCTTGCGTGGTGCAAAAAATATGCGGGTGAGGAGCTCACATTGATTTTCGTGTTGTCGCGGTCATCAAAGACAGCCGGCGCGACTCGGCGCTCGCGGAGCGCGCCTTCCGGGTGCTCGAAGGGGGGTCCCGGCCGGTCAGGCTCGACCGGCCAGGTGGCGAGGCATCTTGCAGCGCCCTTTTTCTTCTTTTTCTCTTCTGCCGGCTGGTGACAGTCGGACAAAACTCTTCTCTTGTTTGCAATCTTCGCGGGGGCGCGCCAACGCACCCACTGGGTGTAGCCCCCGAGATTCGGGCTGACTGCTGAGCAGTCAGGCCGGATCTCCCGGTAACTACTTTGTCTTCTTCGCGGGGGCGCGTCAGCGCACCCGCTGGGTGTAGCCCCCGAGATTCGGGGCGACTGCTGAGCAGTCGGGCCGGATCTCCCGGCGACTACTTTATCTTCTTCTCTTTCTTTTTTTTTCCTCGTCAGCCGGCTGTTGACTTGGTCAGTCGGACATCTTTTCCTTTGCACGAGCAGCCGGCTACAGCGGGCAGTCGGCCCTTTTTCTTTTTCTCCCAGCCGGCCTCTCTCTCTTTTTTCTTTTCTTTAGCCGTGGGCAATTGGCCCTTTGACTTTTCTACCCGGCCCCGTTTGCTCTTTCTCTTTTGGCCGGCTGCCTCCAGCACGAGCAGAACGAGCGGGCGCAGGAGCGGCCTGGAGCAGTGGCCACCAGGAGGCGGAGGTGCCGCGTCCGAGCATGGGGCAGCCACCCGGAGCCGACCGGGCGGGGGCGGCTCGTCGGAGCGGAGCCGGCGAGCGCGTGCCTCAGGGGGCGGAGCCAGCCGGGCGCAGCGGGGGTCGGCCACAGGCGGGGCCGGGAAGCGGGGCGAGCCTGACCCGGCCAAGCTCGGGGTGGCATCG
>NC_057795.1:452673113-452685595 GCF_018294505.1 Triticum aestivum | reverse complement strand
GGGAGGAGCCGGCCGTCCGGGTGCGGAGCTGAGCCGGATGCGCGAGGCGGCAGCCGGCTGGAGAGCAAGCCGGCAGGAGGGAGCCGGTGCGGATGGGGCCCGGCGCGGGAGGCGGCAGCTGCAACCCGGCGTCCAGGCGCAGGCGAGGTCGGACGCACCGCGGGGCAGCAGCGGGGCGGACCTGGTGAGACGGCTAAGTGGGCGAGCCAACCTGGGGGCGGCAAGCCGGCCAGCCGGGTTGCAGGAGGACTGCGCGTAGCCGGCACGCGGGCAGTCGGCGGGGTGGCCAGGCGGGCCGGAGGTGTAGCCCGGAGCCTGTGTGGCTAGCCGGTCGAAGGCGCGGTCCGAGACGCGGACGCGCGTGGGGCGGAGGACTCCGGTGCGAGGACGGCAACGCGAGCCCGGGGCGGAGCTGGCGCGGGACGGGCGGGGACGGACCCAGCAGCGGCAACGAGCCGGCGGCACGGCGCGGCAGTCATGGAGGCGGGTTGCACAGGGACGGCGCAGAGGGGCGGAGGTGCTCGCACGCTCGTCCCCGCGCGAGCCGGCCGCTGTGCAGGGAGGCGCGGTCGATGCAGGGAAGGAGCGGCGAGCCGGAAGCGAGTCCGATGGTTCCGCGCAGCTTGGCGCGGTGGACAGAGCAGCGTTACCGCGGGTGATGACGCGAGCCGCTGGCAGAGGTAGCGGCCATGGCGAGGCGAACGATTTTTTGTCCAAAAGGACCCCCTAGCCAACAGAATTGCCAAAAAAGACTACATGTCAAAAACATTGTCAAAAAGGACCCCCTCGCTAGTGGCGGCAGGCGCGGCAGGCGACACGTGGCGCCTGCCGCCATGCCAGGAGGCGGCAGGCCCTGCCGCCACCGTAGGAGGCGGCCGCGCGGGATATAACCATTTGTGCACAGTGCACCGAGCCGGAACGGAACGGCCAGGCCTGGTGGGCCATGCCGCCACCCAGCGAGGCGGCCTCTGTTGCCGCTGTCGGGCGCGGGCCGACAACCTGTGATGCTTGCGGGCCCCGCCTGTGGGCCAGGCCGCCACTGCAGCAGGCGGCGACCCTGTTGCTGCACGCGCGACAATGACGCAAACGGCGCTGATTCTGGTGGGCACAGATTTTCACAGGCGCTGCTTTTCCCCAGTTCCTTGTTTTGCTTTCTGCCACAAGTTTCGATGATCCAGAATCGGATTCCGGTGGGCACAGATTTTCACAGGCGCTGCTTTCTGCCACGTAGTACTGATTGCTACGTAGACGATACTGATTAAAGCAGTGCGTGATTCTCGCTTCCGTCTATTTCTCCAGCCAAAGCGATAGCACTCAGGCGTGCTGTTTTCAATGCGTGTTTTCCTGCCGCACACTCGAGAGCGTTGTTGTTGCTGCGTGTGATGAGACACCGCGATGCTGGAATCCGATGCCGCGGTAGGTGAGTTCTGGCTAGTTCTGCCGACAATACAGTGGTCCTTTTCTTTTTAAACGCACATCCGCGGCTCCGTGTGCATACACTCTCTCTCTCGCATATCTCTGGTTGCCTTCTCTACCTCTTTGCTCTCTCTAAGCGCATACACAGACAGAAAGGAAAACTTGGTAGCCACTTTTACTCGTGATTTTGGTCGATTGGGAGTTGGATTTCGAAGATGATGAAGTTGAAGAAAAGATAGATTAAGGTAAGATCTATCCATTTTCGTTGGTTTCGTTCACATGCATGATGTTTTTGTTCTGTTTGATTAGTTCCTAAGTGTGTATTCTCTGTTATTTTAGGCATAATTTTAGCACTTGAAGGAGTCATTCGGAGTCATTTAGAGCTTGAGGAGTAGGATTTGCATTGCGAAAGTGAACTACGAAGTTGAAGATCAAGGTATGAGCTTTGCAATACGTGTAATTTTTTGTGCATGCACGATGGTAATTAGTTAGTCTTTTATCCCGTCATTAGCTATGCGATGTTAGTGCGTAGAGGTTAGAAATAATTTCAGACGACAAATACAACATTTATAATATATTTTTTAGAAGAGTAGATTGAACATGTTATATCTATGTTAGGTGCATCCATTAGTATTGACATGCGAGAAATCTTAATACGGTAATTAGGAAAAAAACTTGTACAGTAATTGTTCATTGCATGTGGTATGTTACTTCATGTGGTATGTTTATTAATAAGTCTATAGTTAGGAAGCGTAGGTCTACTTTGTTATGTCGCAATAATCTAAATTTTATATGTTAAGATTATGTGCTAATGTACTTGATGATGTATGTAATTAGATAAAATAATTCATCTTAGTAGCAAACAAGGAGGAGATGACGTGATTGAAGAAATTGTGTTTCTATCTTCGCTGTCCCTTTTGAGGTGATGACCACATACATGCAAGTGCTATTTTCATACTTTTGATAGCAGAAAGAAAAATCCGTGTGTAATATTGATGTTCATGTGATAATAGGTTGACTCAGTTCATATAGTACTAGCGACGGAAATTTATTCGAACTATTTGGACTCTTAATTGCATTCGCAAGCACATCCATATTGAAGCTAAGGTATAAAATGACACCGTAATTTTGTTAATATTTTTTATATTGATGTACTATTGTGAATAATGTGCATGCCGTTGCAAATATTATTATTTGTAAATAAATGATTTCTATCGTATGCTATGAAAAAATTATATAAAGCCGGAAGAAATTAAATGTTTTACTCATATGACATTAAAATGTTATTATTGTACTGTTATGTTTAGTGGCTGTTGTAAGAAAATTAATTTGTACTAATAGTCATTTTTACTCTTGTAGACGAGTTTGAGAAAAAATAGATCTTTAAATACACTTTAACCAAACCCTTAAAGTCTACGCAAATGATTCTAGAAACAAACCGAATATTTGTAACAAAAATACGGTTATTATTTTAGTCGTATGATATGTAAATGTTGTCATCATTACTAAATGTTCAGTTACTAACTAATTGAAATGTAAAAATGTATGGTGGTTAGGTACTATGGAAAATTTAGTAGTGTACTATGGGAACGTCTTACGCGATGGTCCTTTCGGGGTGGATGTGTCCTTGTGCGAGTCGACTACAATTGTAGTGAGAGACATGGTCAACGTGGGTTACGCAGTAGTTAGAAGGTGCATCCAAGCGGTGTTTGGCCCAGGGATGCAGGGGAAAAAAATGACAATGGAGGCCTTCGTCGTTGACGGAGGAAATGATGGGACAGTTGCCCGTTGGGGTTTGCGGCCTGTCACAGGTGATCGGTCGTGGGGGTCGTACATGAGGTTTGCAAGCAATCCCAATAACTCAATGTATGGTCAGCCGATGGTGTATGTGGAGTTCATTTCAGTCACTGATGTTGTCGGATGCAGTAGCAGGGGTGGTGAGGTCGAGTTGGCCATCACATCAGCCCCTAGCATCGGCCCATCGGAACTGACGGGCGGCCAGCCTGTGTATGACATAGGATATTGGTTGGCGGCCATTGACATGAGCGAACACGTGGAGGGATTGCCGGAGGCGCTAGATGATGATGATCATTCTTCTGCGTCTTTGGAGTCAAGCGGAGAAGAAGATGTTCCTCCTCAGAGGGCGGTCGCGGCGGCACTGCAACCTGGGTTTTTACAGGATATGAGCATCACCAACGAATTTCACTCTGCTTCTGGCCTAGGAGCGGGAAGCCTGGAGGTTGGGCAAGTTTTCCCAGATAAGAAGTCTGCTTACCAGGCAATGGGTAGCTATGCAATCGGCATCCACCGCCAGCATAGAGTGAAGCAGTCTGATAAAAAAGAGTTGAAGGTCATATGCATCCACACCGCGAAAGGTTGCCGCAGAAGAGTTCTCGCTAGACTGAAGCCTGGGGTATGTCAGTCATGGCATATCACAAAAATAGTGGAGCATACCTGTGAGCAAACTGGCACTCTTTCAGATCACTGCAATGTGACAGCAAAATTTGTGGCACAGATGATGGAAACAATTGTGCAGGGAAGTCTCAACATTAGTGTTAGGGCTCTGCAAAAAGATGCAGAGGATCTAATTGGATTCCCTGTTAGCTACAGCAAGGCTAGGCGTGCGAAGGAAAATATATTCAAGAACTTGTATGGTACCTATGAGGAGGCATATTCTTATGCCCCTAGAATGCTTCATCAAATAGCAAGTGCTAATAGGGGGACTCAAGTTTGGCGGAGAGAACGTCCAAACCCAATGAACCCGGGTGAGCTAATCCTGGACCGCTTATTCTGGGCATTCGCCCAGACTATACAAGCCTTCAGGCACTGTCGCCCGGTATTATCTATTGATGGTACCTTTCTCACTGGAAAGTACAAGGGCACACTATTGGTGGCGATTGCAGCGGATGCAAATAATCAGCTTCTTCCTATTGCATATGCATTGGTCGAGAGCGAGAACAAAGATAGCTGGTTGTGGTTCCTGAGCTGCGTGAAGATTGGTGTCGTGAAAGAGCGTAAAGGTGTTTGCATCATTTCTGATTGCAACACTGGATTATTAAGCGCTCTTGAAATAATTAAGGCGTCGGAAGAAGAGTGGGGCTGGCCCGATCTAGAGGGAAGGTGGTGCGTGAGGCATTTGGCAGCAAACTTTTACTCCAAATTCAAAAACAAGGATTGGTTCAAGTTATTCAAGAGGATGTGCATGCAAAAAACTGAAGCCAAAATGAATGCGATATGGGCAGGTATCAATGGTGAGATCGACCGCGCGGCCTTGCCGCAGAGAGAAGACCGGAGGGGTCGTAGGACGGCCATAAATTTGAGCTAGTGGATCACCGAGAATTGCCCTCATTTGGAGAAGTGGGCGCAGGCTCATGACACCGGGGCTCGGTATGGAATAATGACCAGCAACATGTCAGAGGTGTACAATGGTGTTCTTAAAGGGGTGCGAGCACTGCCTATCACAGCCCTAATAGAAGAAACTTGCAACCGGACCCTGTCATACTTTGCAGACAGGGTCACCGTCGCCAAAGCACAAGTTGAATTGAACAAGCCATGGTCCAAGAAGATGCAAAGACATCTGGATGAGAAAGCAAAGAAGTCCCAAAGTCATGGCTGCAGGAAAGTGGACGCACTTAGGAATAAGTGGGAGGTCAATGTGCGAGCCAAGTACGTTAAGGGTCACCACAGAGGATCAAAAAAGCAAGCTGTCACCCTTGGCTCAACCTCCTATGAGTGCACTTGTAACAAGCCCAAGCTTGAGGGCTACCCTTGCAGTCATGTGCTCCGGGCGGCTGCTGTTCAAAAAATCAGCATCGAGCCATACATATCGCTGTACTTCAACATGTACAATCTGTACAGCACTTGGAACGGTGAGTTCTGGGCTTGGGGCATTGATATGAACTACAAAATGTTGTGGCCAGATGGGCCGAAATGGGTTCCGAACACCGACTTGATGAGAACCGCAAAGGGACGACGTCAGTCTAGGCGTCATCGCAATGACATGGACCATAGCCAGATGGGAGAACCAAGGCGATGCCGCGTTTGCAGGTGTCCTGGACATTCACGCAAAGACTGCCCGTATCGAGCCAACAACAACGCATGATGTTGATATATATGTGTACTCGCCATGTCTATTCATATTTCTACTCGTTATGTGTACTTATATTAAATTTAAATTGATTCTCTTTGTATTATTGTACTTCTGATGTTAACTTCATATAATTAATGTAAATCGTATCTCTTTGTATTTTTTAAGTTAATTTTGATTTGCATTTGTATTTCTGTCTTCCTCGTAATTTATATTTATATGTTTGTGTGTAGGTTATGGGTGAAGTGCCAGTGCTTTTGCAGGGGCCCCATGACGCCGGCCACCGTTGCCACCTATTTTTGAAACCAAATACTAAGCATGATTATCGGCCTTTCAGACTTGGAACCATAAAGAAAACATGGCCAATACACAATCATTTCCTTGCTCACCTTGACGCTTATGGACTACAAGGTTTTGCTAGGCTCACATCATGCAACGACCAAGTACGTTCGGACCCATCCCTTTTGACATCCCTCGTTGACCGATGGAGACCTGAAACCCACACCTTTCACTTTCGTTTTGGGGAGCTTGCACCTACACTGAAAGATGTTTCTATGATCACTGCTCTACCAATTAGAGGTGAGCCGGTAGTCTCTCCACGAGTGTCTCCATCTTGGGAATTAGATATAGCAGCCCGTCTTGGGATGGAAATGCCAGAATCACAACGTTCTGGTAACCCTCGGGGCATCCCACTCGTCTGGCTTCGTGATAACTTTCTTAATTTATCTAGCTTCGCCAATGAGGAGACGAGAAAAAGACATTTGTTTGCGTATTTGTTGTGGCTCCTCGGGAATCTATTTCCAAATTCACATGGGGACGTTGTTGTCCCTGGTCTCATCTACATTGCAGAGAATATGGCAGATGGACCTTTACCCGAGCAGCCAAAATACAGCTTCGGTTCTGCCATGCTATCTCATACATACAGAGGCTTGTGTGATGCCACGCAAAAAACCTCTTTCGCACAAAAAGCTCCATTACTTTGTGTCGCCTATGAGTTTCTACAGTTGTGGTCCTGGGAATACCTCCCTGTAGGACGACCTCGTATAGTACAACCCATATACCCATACGACTTTGGCGAGGGTGCTAGCGCAACTATGGCCACCAGGTGGACAAAGGCACGGAAACGTTGGTCTCTAGATATTGCGAAAAATTGTTACCCTATGTACCACCAGCAGTTTGAGATACTTGATGAGGCAGAAGTCACATGGAACCCGTGGACTCAAGACCAGCTAAAAATGGTCTTTGATGCTCGACACTTCACACCAGGCATGTTGACTGATAGTGCATTTTGGCTGACTCGCTGCAACTTATTGTTCCTGTGGTGTGTTGAACCTTACAACCCAGAGCGTGTAATGAGACAGTTCGGTCTCTATCAAGAAATTCCACCACCTTTTCCCAGACGTATCGACGAGGAAACACATAAGTAAGATGTGACATCCCTAAATAGTTAGTGTCATTTTTAATTTACTAAACTCACACTTTGTTACATAATTTGCAGGCTAAAAAATATGGGCAGGGGTTGGAGTTTATACGATTGGAGGGAAGAGAACAGTGAATGGGTACACAAGTGGGAAAATGAAGCGCTAGCAGATATAGTGCGTCAACTTAGGTATATTTTATATACATTATTTTTTTACGATGATCATACGATGCGTGAAGATGCTTTGCTTTCATCACAACGGTTTATGTAATTATTTAATTTCGCAGACCGTACGATGGAAGTACAGATCAAGCGTACAAGCAGTGGTACTGCATGAACACACGTGCTAGCCTGGCCAGTCAGCCAGCTACTATACCAACACATCTCACACAAGAGGAGAAGGCGCGGAGACATGTTGAGCTGCATGCAGCTTACTACCGTGACCACCTGGTAATCACTTGTAACTTTTTAGGTCCATCATTTCATAATCATTTGAACTAAATAACATCCAAATATTGTTCAGCTTGAAAATGTCAACAAAGTAGGGCAGATGGCTACAGATAGCATGCCGGCCCAGGGCCCATATCACAAGACATTCCAGAAACTTTTGCAACAATTTGTGGCAAAGAAGTTCAGATGCGGTAGAGGCGACGACGTTGCCACTGGAGCATACATGCCGGTAGCGAGGTCAGCCAGACCGAGTGCGGCACCGTCGTCTAGACCGAGCGAGGCGCGTATGAGCCATGAGAAATGGGGGGAGGGTCCGACTACTAGAACGACATTGCCACGACATGACTCATCTCTGCCGCTGCATCGCTCTTCTTCGATGCAGCTTCGTCAGGGGCAGACATCTCAGGACCATGGCACGGGCTTGGATTCGATGCCCGAGCAATTTATTTCCCCTAACCCATATGCGTACACAGGATATGATGCATACACCCAAGGTGAGGGATCTCAGCCGTATCTCTCCACGCGAGGGATCCCCATGCCCGAGGAGACTCGTGTACCAGATTTAAACCAGCACCACGTACAATGGCCAGACAGTATAGGAGAGGGATATGCTCAGGTAGTCATGTTTACATTTCAATGCATTTACAATGATATCATATATTATCCTCTAACAGTTTGTTTAAAATGTTTCTATGTGCAGGACACACCTGATGTTAATTGGGGCGATGAGAACACCCAACGCGGCGTCAACACAGGCCTCCGGGGAGCATCACATGATCATGGCGTCAACACAGGCCTCCGGGGAGCATCACATGATCTTGGCGACACAGTTACGTCATTAGTTACAGAGTTCTTCGGAGGGGACGTTATTGGCCCATCTTTTATCCCCCCGGAGTCACAACCATACGCCTACAATTACGCTTCAGGTTCGCAACAAGGATTCGCGACTCCACCACCTACGCAGGACTCGCAGACACATGAAGCCGAATTGGAGTATGGCCGCGGTCTTCGTGTGCCCCGGCCACCTAATCGCTTGTCGCCTTCCGGTCGTAAGGAAAGGCCAGGTGGTCGTTGTTAAGTAGGGTGATTCATCTATGCACGTGCGCGACCCATTGTATCTACATATGTGTGTATCAGACTTTTCAATTTGAACATCTATGTATGCTGAAATAAAAATGCACCAGTCAGGAACAATTCTTCCCGCCTATATCTTCCGCCATACTATCCCGCTCCACTCTGTTGCTTATGTTAGGCCGAAATAATTTTTTTTAAAATTTTGGCTGATGAATACTGTGCAACCATTGCCCATCTTAGACATTGAAAAAAATATATTTTCAAGCAACGCTTTCCCCTCAATATTTTCCCGCAAACGCTTTCCCTCCATATGTTCCGCCACCCGTTTCCCGCCAACCCCTTCCCGCCATATCTTCCTGCCACCTGTTTCCTGCCATATGTTCCCGCCAACCCTTTCCCTCCATACCGCTGTCGTTCTTTCCCGCCATTTTCTCCTCTTTACCTATAAAACCCCCTTCAGACGGAGGTGGATAAGCATTCGAGTGTAGTGTAGTCGAGATGTCCCATTATCCTTTCGATCATAGTTTTCACCCTGGGATGAGTAGCACTCTTCTGAGGCTAGCTACCAATTTCAAGATGGACAATAGGATAGTTCCATGGGACGATCTCACCGGTAGTGACACCATAATGAATGAGTTGGCTCACCAATTACGTAGGTCTGGGTGGCCTTAAAGGACCTATGAGGAGGTACGTAAAGAACTTCTTAGGTTGGATGCAAGGTGGAAGAAGGTTGTGGAGCCGAAGAGTGAAACTTTTAGAAGGACTGCAGAAAACCATCCATTTTTATGGACTGAGGAGAGCGAGGACGAAGATGATATCTTCATGCCGCCGCTTCCGGGTTCTGCATCGTCAAAGGGCAAGAGTTCTGCATCGTCAAAGGGCAAGAGTACTGCATCCTCGAAGGGCAAGAGTTCTTCATCGTCCAAGGGTAAGAGTTCTGCATCCTCGAAGGGCAAGAGTTCTGCATCGACGGAGGATGACGATGATGCCTTCATGTAGTTTTTAAGTTGTATTCCAGTTGTACCGTTTAATTCAGATGTACTTGCATTATTAGTTTGTACTCTCTTATTGTAAGGCATTGTGTTCTATCTTAATTTCATTTTATAGTTGTTGCACGATGCTCGATAATTAGTGGAGGGAAAGAAAATGCCACTACTTTATTCTAACTATATATTTTTTCCATCACGACAAGGTACAACTGAAAATAAGATACAACACGACAAGGTACAACTGAAAATAAGATACATCATAGAATTTAAATAAAGCTACATTTAACTACTGAAATGAAGTTACATTAAACTGCAGAAATAAAGATACAAATGATTGCGAAATTTAAAATACTACCACAGGAATCTACTGAGTCCAACGTGGATATTTTCCTTTTCCATCGCAAGCTTCTTCTGCTGCCTTGGCCTGACGAGCCCTTTCTTTCTTTCTCTGCCTCTCCACCTCACGAGCCTCCTTTCGCTGTCATTCCTGCTCCTCCATGCGACGAGCCTCTTCCCTGTTTTTCTTTCCCATTTCCTCAAAAAAACGGTGTTGCTCCGCATAGTATTCTTTTAACTCTCTCTCTTGCTCTGCTTTCTCCTCAGCTTCCGCCTTCTCGCGTCGCTCTTCCGCAAATAAACTATTCCACACACGCGACTTCTTTCACGAATCTCAGTCACTGCCCAAGCCGGCTTCTCCGTGTCAATCCAATGATAGTACATGCACAGAGGCAGAGGAGACTACAACAAGAAACAAGAATGTTACTAAAGAATCAATGAAAATACCAACAATATCTATTCGTGATGGTTAAAGCATACCGGAGGCTTGTCGTACTCTGAAATAGCTACGGCAGGATCTTCCTCATAATTGGCGCACATGAAAAACTTCATGCCCAACCAATCTGAAAAATCCGTCACCTCCTTCACCTTGCAAAGATCGCCACACCAACACCGCAGGACTGCCACCCACGGAGGCAAACTTGCATTCTTCATTTTCCTCGGCCTAATGCTTTGATCCGAGCAAGGCAAACTCATACCGATTGAAAAAATGTGTTACACACTTTGCGCACTGCCGATTTTGAGGATGGGTGGACGAGAGCCTCGGTGTCTCCTTTTATAAGCTCAGACAATAAATGATGGCGACAAAATTAAGCGCCGATATTTATGATCCCTGTAGTGTCGGCACAACAGCTTTCCGTAGCCTCGGATTCCCAGTGCCATCGCATCCGCTGAGGCAAAAGAAGCAAAGGCAGGATTGATTCCCAGGCGAAAGAACCAAAAGCGTCCATATTCCCGCGCGTCGGAGTCACAGCCATCAAGCTCATGCCTCGAAATCAGCGCCGCACCTCGAAATCAGCACCGTCTGTGCACTGTCGCGCGTGCAGCAGCACAGGATATGCCGCCTCAGCTAGTGGCGGCGTGGCCCACCTGCTGGGCCCGCGCGCAGCAGGCCTTGTTGGCCGAGTAGCGACAGCGGCAGCGATGGCCGCCTTACCCGGTGGCGGCAGGGCCCGCCTGGCGCGGCCCGTTCCGTCGCGGCACGGTGGCCTGTGCTGCCCTGTGGACGCACCGTTATTCATCGGGCTGCCGCCTCCTGTTGTGCCGGCCGGGCCCGCCGCCTCACGGCGTGGCGGCAGGTGACACGTGTCCCCTGCCGCGCCTGCCACCACTAGTGAGGGGGTCTCTTTTGTCAATTTCGTCCGCAAGGGGTATCTTTTGTCAATCCCAGTGGGCAGAGGGTCTCTTTCGACAAAAAATCGAGGCGAACAGGCAGGCAGCGGCCTGGGCGGTGGCATTGGGGTAGTGTATGAGTCAATATACAGGGAATATCTAGGTAGTGTATGGCCATTGTCTGACTCATGTACAAGCATTATACGGGCATCATCCGACTTGTGTCTGACTAATGTCTGGGTGGCGTACGACGAAAGTTTGACTTGCATCTAGCTAGCTCGCAGAGATGGCATGTTGAGGAGCGAATGGGCGTTTCGGCCGGAGCAAAGGCGCAACGCGGAGGGGAACAGATGCGAGCGGCGCGTGGATGGCCACGGCCGGTCGACACGAGGCCCCGTGCACAGCACTCGCGCGGACGGGCGGCCGGCGTTGCGGTGCTGGCGATGACGAAGGCGGCGAGGACGCGCCGTCCCGCGCGGCCGCTCTGGGGGCGGGTCGAAGTCGAGCCCCCGGGCACTACCGGAGAGATGGCACGACGCCGCGGCGGAGATGATGAAGATGGTCCCGCCCGGACTGCGAAACCAGCAGCAGCGCGGTAGCATAGTACCGCCCCACGGTGGGCGCCAAATGTCGTGGTATTCTCACGGGGGGGGTGCAAGACGACATATGCCACAAGGTGGCTTCGTGTGAGGGCAAGACTGCTGCCGGAATATCCAGGGACGAGTATGCGAGTAGCACGCGCTAGTTTACCCAGGTTCGGGACTCTCCGGAGAGATAACACCCCTACTCCTGCATGTCTAAGTATATCTGGTATATCTGGTACAGAGTGCTCCTGGAGCTGTATCTGAGGTCGGTGTCATAGGCATCTGGCCTCGTATATGTGTCTGTGGCCGCATGTGCCCGAGTATGCATGCGTGAGTGTGTGGCTGGCTAGCTAGCTCTCTTGCTAGCTAGCTTGCTTGTGTGTATGCGTGAGTGTGAGTCCATCCTGGATGGATGGATGTGTGCCCATATATATAGGCATAGCTAGCTTAGGAAGTAAGCTAAGTGGTGGCATGGGCAAGGCATGGTGGGGTGTCATCCTTGTCCCCTGGGTCACTTCATAAATAGTGCCAGGGGACAAGTGACACTGTACATGATGGCTGGGGTGTCTCGTGAACAGTGCCGGGTACGGTCGTCACGTCGGAGTCGGCAGCCAGCAGTCGGCCTGGTGGTGCAGTCGGCAGCCCGCAGTCGGCCTGGGCGGCCGGGGAGTCGGCAGCCAGCAGTCGGCCTGGTGGTGCAGTCGGCCTGGGCGGTCGGGGAGTCAGCAACCAGCAGTCGGCCTGGTGGTGCAGTCGGCAGCTCGCAGTCGGCCTGGGCGGCCGGGGAGTCGGCA
>NC_057795.1:452663884-452672690 GCF_018294505.1 Triticum aestivum | reverse complement strand
CCAGCAGTCGGCCTGATGGTGCAGTCGGCAGCCCGGAGTCGGCCTGGTGGTGCAGTTCGTAGCCTGCAGTCGGCCTGGGCGGCCGGGGAGTCGGACTGAGGGGCTTTCCTAGCCCCGATGTCTTGGAATATCGTCTTGCCGTCTTCGGGGTATCCGTGTCCAATTACTCCGACAACCATGTTGTGGTAAAAGAATTGGCCAAATAGGAACAGATTTTGGTATAAGCTTCTTGCAAACCGAAGCTTCTCTCAAGAAGGCTCATGGTTCTAAGAGGGAACGTGCCACCTTTGAGTGCGAAACGATATACGCTGTCCCCCTTGAGTTTATTTACAAAGGCAACATAGAACTACATGAGTGCCCTGTTAAATTTTGGAAATCATTCCAGCTTCGTTTGGCCTTTTTTACACATTAATTGAGTTTTTGGTCATTTAATGTGCATAATTCAAATTTGAACTACAAGCACATGCTCCCGTGCACCAAAGTTGGTTGAAAAATCACATTTGTGTCCTCGAGTGAATTTCTAGGTCCCATGCAAAAAATGAGAATAAAATTCAAACATCTGTGCATCGTGGCTCGGTCGAGAACATTGAGAAACTTGGTTTTAAAATCATGATACTTGGCATGGTGTCATGTCATGGTAGTACCATGCGGTGGTAAAAAAATTGGCCGAATAGGAACAAATTTGGGTATAAGCTTCTTGCAAATCGGAGCTTCTCTCAAGAAGGCTCGTGGTTCTGAGAGAAACGTGTCACCTTTGTGTGCATAATTCAAATTTGAAATACAAGCACATGTTCGAGTGCACCAAAGTTGGTTGAAAAATCACATGTGTGTCCTCGGGTAAATTTCTAGATTCCATGCAAGAAATGGGAATGAAATTCAAAATTTTGGGCGTCGTGGCTGGGCTGGAAACATTGAGAAACTTTTTTTAATTCCTGTAAATCCAAAACACGCATGAGAATAATGAAACTTGGCTTGGTGCCATGTCTGATTTGCGAAGGCGTACACATTAACAATCAACAAAGTCATTTTGGAACAAGTGTTGTCACGTTACAATTGGAAACACAAGTATTATTGAAACTGTGGGCTTTCTATTTACTACCATTTACGTGCTGCCACGCGTCCCCATTTTTTATTAGCTAGGAGGCGCCATGCAGGGTAGCTATTTGAGTACGAGAGGCGTGCGATCAGACTCCTGCGCGTGCTTATCGAGAGGAGAGCCATTTGACCTCCATCTACCGTCTACCTCTCTCCCAAGGTCTCCATTAATGGCGCCCGAGCCTCTATTTAATGGCGTGGCTATGTCTCACTCAACTGAGATTTAAGAGAGAAAAAAGAAAATCTGAAAGCACGGATCTTGATGTAAGATCGGAGGGACCTATATAGCATCTACTACGACTTATAGCAAGACCGATGAATATATAAGGACGATTAATTGTCGTACATAATTAGAAAGATAATTAAAAAAGCCACATGCGGCTACACCTGAAATACACAAGGGCAAAAGAAGAAGGAAGACAAGGATCTGGCTCGTTGATCTCTACTTTCTTGATACGTTGCTACAAGCCGCGGGAACTAGTCTCCGCGGCGAGCGGTGATGAGCTCTTTCGTGTCCTCAAGACGCTGCTTGAGAACATCGACGGATTCCTCCACCAGCCTTTGGTGATCGATGCGGAGCATGTCATTCTCGTCCATAAGTTTCTTGACGATGACGGCGGTCCTCTTCAACAAGGCACTAGTCTCCTCCTGCTGGTCTGCACTTCGGACGATCTTCGCCCTCAGCAGGTCGTGCTCGGCCCGGAGCCTCTCATTGCCCTCCCTTAGTTGCCGGATGACGCCGGTAGCCTGTTCAAATGAGGCTTTCATGTCATCCTGCAACCTCACCCAGCCAGAGATTTGATCCATCTGGCTATGGACGATCGCATGCATGCGCCTGTAATAGTCGTCGCCTGCCCGCGAGAAATTTTCCCAGGTCGCAGCGGCGCGGCGGGACATCTCTGCTGCATTGGCGGCACGGCGGGACATCTCTGCTGCTTCCGCGGCGCGGCCGGACCAGTCTGCTGCATCGACGGTGCGGCAGGACCTCCGTGCTGCTTCAGCGGCGTGGCGGGACCTCTGTGCTGCTACTTCCATGCGGCGGGACACGTCGGCTGCTTTCGCAGCGAGGCGGGACATCTCTCGTGCTTCTGCATCCATACTCGCCTCTCCCTGGTGGCAATCTCTCGACCCAGAACTCACGCTGGCCATGGCAGACGCAAGGGAAGGATTTTGAATGACTTGTTTGTTTTTGTGGATGAGGAGTTGAGGAGGAATGTGCAGTCATCCTGGCATACTAGTATTTATAACCGAGTACTAATACGTCGGTGTGAACAGGTTTGCAATTCAATATAGCGTGGAGTAATTTGGAATGTGACGAGACGCAAGCTCAATTTTTTTGACGGTTCTAGTTTCGAAGTGCGGCACTATTCTCGGATGGCGTTACGTGGGCACATGTTCTTAGCCGTGGTGTACTTTTTCTACTGTGTACGTGCAATAACTTGCACCGTCGTATACATATCTTACGGTTAATGGGGCATTCGACAGGAATAGCCGTGTGGCAAGCTATAGGCTAGTCTTTTTTTAGACGCATTAAACCTATCTCTCGGGACTTCTCGCACGCACCATCGTGCCACCCACAAAAACTTGTACTCTGAGTTTAGTACATTATACAGGAAGAGAAGAGGTGCACGCATGCACTCGTCCTCTCACGCACGCGTCTGTTTTTTCTTGAAAAGGAGGATGATGACCCCCGGCTTCTGCATCTGGGAGTCACACACGCATCTGTAGCTACAAATTGCAGTGTTCTCAACCATCCGACTGGCTCTATGATGGATGTACCTATATACTAAAACATGTCTAGATATATCTATATTTTGACAAATGGAAGGCATGTATTGTGGAACGGAGGGAGTGCTTGTCATCAAAATGGATAAAAAAGGACGTATCTAAAACTAAAATACGTCTACATACATCTCCTTTTATCTAGTACTTCTTACCCAAAGGAACTTTATATCCAACAGACGCAAAATATCCGTTCGACTGTTGGAAATTACTGATCTGATGTCGAAGTAATTGCTGCATCGCCACCAAAACCCACCATTTCTTAAGCTAAAGTAGACCGAGGTAATCCCTATATTAGCATATTACTAAGATAAACAGAAGGCACTGTAGAAACATTTAGGACGTGAGCTTGTCAATCTGAATGTGGAGGGACACCAGCTTAGCCCCGGTCAGCAGCTTGGGCGGAACTGTGAAGAAGGTCAGCTCCTGCACGTCGACGTCGCTGGGATCCTTGTTGCTTGTCACCTCCATTTCCACCTTGACGGCGTCGGTCGTGCCTTTGGGCTCCCCCGACGGGCCTTTCCCCCACAGCTTGGCCACGTAGTGCGGCAGTGGGGACGTCCCTGCTCTGATGCAGACCACCGACACGGCGATAGGCGCGTCGATGTCGAGCACGCCGCCGACCAAGAAAAACGCGCGAACGTCCTCCTCCGCAAACAGCAAGAGCCGTGGCTCCGACGGTGGCACTTGCAGCTGGAGCACCTTGTCGTACTGGATCCTGTGCACGGGCATGGGATGCGCGTTGCTGATGTGGTGGTAGAGCACCGGCGGCGGGCCTTCGTAGCCGCAGACGGGCACGGGGCATTTGTAGGGCGCGAGCGGACACAGGCTCTGGTGATCGGCGAGCTTGTGGTAAATGACCTAGAGCCCACAGCCTTCATGCGGGCACACCACCCTCAGCGACGAAACGACGGCTTTCACCGCCGTGCTCCGCACGTCGAAGCCACCGCCGCGCTGGCACTTCTGGCACTGCCGCTGGTTCTCGAGGCACTCGACGCGGTAGTCCACGCAGGCCAGGTGCCCTCCCTTGCACTGCAGAAATCAATCGAACAACACATCAATCAAGAAACCTGCACCTTGCTCAATCAGCCGAACGGACGAGGTGTATTCGAACCTCATACACTGGAGGCGTCAAGGGGCGGAGGCACAAGGTGCAGTGGAGCACGGTGAGGTCCATGGAGACCTTAGTGAGCTACCTCGTCGGTTCCTGTTCCGTCTTCATGATCTCGCCCTCCTCGTGCACAACCATCTCTCGCTTGGGCCGGGGCATTACAAAGCTTTACCGTCACATATTTTATACTCTGCGCATAACTGTCCTCCCGCATACCAAGGAAGGCAGTAGTTTGAGTTTTTTGGACAAATTTGCCCCTGCGCATGAGTAAGCTGCATAAATATCGATAGCAAATGCACATGCAATGGTTGGCTGGTCCTCCTTCCTTTTCGCTTGAGTTGGCTTCCCCAGGTGGTCAAGCCGCATCCGGCGCTGCATGTGTTTGCCTGTAGCCATTTTCTGCTTTGGAAACTGGCGCGATTAATGGGGGCAGAACTAATCGAGCGGGGCCACAGATGGAAACCAATGCGGACACGCAGACTAATCTAAGAAAAACAAGAAAAAGTTATACGCAAAGTAAAAGGAATCAGAGGGAGTACTACTTCAAGGTGCATTAAATCAACACATGCAAGTATCAAAAGGAGAGTCATGACATACATGCATGCATTGTAATTAATGCATCGGTAACCGCAAATTATTGAAATATATGGAGTGCAGTGCTTTGATGTGTCGCGTCACCTCGTACATCAACGAGAAGTTTGATTATCCTCTCCCTCGCGGACTTAACTGCACCTGCCTTTGGCTGGATGACAGGTTGGCCACCCACCTGTCGGGCCCACATGTCATACACGCAAAGGCAGGAGCGTCCCTCCCTCGCCCATGAGCATGGTGGCTGGCAAGACTAAAAGAAGCTTTCGCTACACGCTCCCCCCCCCCCCGCACGCGGTGGATATGCAGCAGTTCTATCGGCGTCAGATGGCCAGAACCGTACTGTAGTACTCCTCCAGTGCAGTAGTACTCCATCATTGTTCGACTTCCCGAAGAGGCAAAGAGCCAAGCATAGCCTGGACGCTCGTGTGGCAGTTTCATGTGTAGAGTAGTCTAGGATAGCGTGTATCGTGCCTGTAAGCTTAAAATCGTTCGGGTCGGCTCCATGCTATGTGGTCGTCTCGAAGTTTTTTTAAAAAAAAGTCTTCTGGCCCTACCTGTCACCCTGGTGATTGTAGTTTGCACGCTCATCTGGTCAAGATAGGAATATATATTTTAATTTGTTTTTTTTCGAAAAGGGGGGACTCCCCGGCCTCTGCATCAGAACGATGCATACGGCCACATATATTTTAATTTGTGGTGGCTAAATGTTAGAGGTTACAGCAAATATATTGTACATTGCGGGTCTTTCAGCCAAGTTTAGAGGCAAGCATGTGGGGCCAGTGCTATGATGTGTCGCGTCAACTCGTACAATGAGGAGAAGCTTGATTTTACTACACGCCTTCTCCCTCGCCCATGCGCGCGGTTGCTCGCAAATGAGGACAGGCTTTTGCTTAGTAGTAGTATACTTCTACAACAAGCTATCCGTCCCGCTCGCGGTGGACGGACATGCAGCAGTGGATTCGACACTGTAGAAGCAGTAGTAGTAACATCATTGTTCGTCTTCTCGAAGAGGCGAAGAGCCAAGCGCAAATCGAACATTGCATGAGACAAAATTGCTATGTGAGCCCACTATTGTACTACAACTACTTGCTAGTATAGCCCTGTAAACCAGAAAGGAGTATTTGCCCTTCTAGAGATTTCAAGTGACTAGAATACACCGAGACGGAGTACATATGGAGCAAAATGAGTGAATATGCACCGTAAATAAATACGTACTAGTTCTATCATTTTCCTCTCCGAGGTGCACAATATTGAGTATACTGACTAGTCTCTTTTTGACACGCATTTACTTTTTTCACACGGTACAGACGCAAGCGCTCATATACACGCGCATACACTCACCCCTATGAACGCACACACGCACGGCACTATCATCTTGAAATTTACGAAGTCACCATAGGCACCTCGTCGTCGACGGGTCCATAGGTGCTTGAATGCCAAGGAGGGAGAGGGTAGCGGTTCCCGAGACGTTGAATGGTCAATGATGCATCCTCAATTACATGCACAGGGAATTAATTGGAGAAGCAGAATAGAGCCAGCACGATGTGAATGCAACAGAGTTTGGACTCTCATATAATAAAGGCGCCCCACCACTCCAATCCATCTACTCCCAAGTCTCTGCGCAACACTGCTCACTCCAATCCAAGACCAAGTGACCAGAAGCCACAAGCACCGATGGAGGCGATGGACGCGAGCGGCAGTCGGCTGTGCCAAATCATCCAAGGCGCCGGCCTGCGGCCCCGCAGCGCGCAGCATTTCCAGACGGTGCTGGCGACCGCAGGCATTATAGCCCTCGCCGACGCCGGCTTTGCCTCTCGCATGGACGACATGATGGTCAACTCCATCCGCAAGTTCACCGCCGTCAAGAAGCGCGCGGACGACCTTGCCGTACTGCTCCAGCCTGCGCGCCCAGGCTCCTCATTGCCTGCCACCCTCATCGGCCTCCATGGTGACGAACTCTTTCAAGCCCTGGTGGCCCTGCAGGTGTCGGAGGTCGCAACGAAGAATGTGCACCTCGAGGCCGCGCTCGCAGCACAGCGCCTCGCCATGCAAGAAACCGTCGACCTGCACATCCACGTCTACGAGGAAATCATCTACATAGGCCACTACAAGGCAAGCGAGGACAGAAAGTCATTGTCCTTCTTCCAGCAGCTGGAATCTTTGGACGCCATTGTTCAGAAGCACGTCGACCTGGCCATGAAAGCCGCTGCTACTTAGGCGCCGTTGGTGGGCCGGCGCCCTGAGTCGAGGAGGTGGATGTCGTCGATGGATGCAGCTCTTCTTGTTGCCTCGTGTAACCAGCATTGCATCGCCTCGTGGCCTTAATGTTTTATTAGTATAGTACTCCCTCCGTTCCCAAATATAAGTCTTTCTAAAGATCCCAGCAAGTGACTACTACATACGGAGCAAAATGAGTGAATCTACACTCTAAACTATGTCTACATACATCTGTATGCTGTATTCCATTTGAAATAGTATCTAAAAAGGCTTGGGAGTATATGGCATTTTCATTCCAGTCGTAACATTTTCACTGTGAGGTGGGTCGTAGTTGAGCAAACCCACCCCACCCACCGGGCGTCGGCCGAGTTTAGAATTAGAAGAGAGAAACAAGGGAGGAGAGCTAGCTGTAGCACGGACGCTGTTGTCAGATGGGACTCGTCTTTATAGAATAGGAGTACTAAGCACTCGTGCCTCTTTTTTTTTAGGGAAAAATTAGTCGTATGTCTAGTACCACTAGTTGGGTGCGTGCGACCTATAGCTGTCATCACTTTAGGTCTCCTTTTCGAACCACGGCTATGCTTCACAATACATATTTTTTTCATGCATTTATCCTCCTATATGTACTCCTAGGCTATTTCCACGTGCTCCCATTCGCCGACATGTGGGACATAGAGCATCTGGGTCGTAGTGCATGCACGGCTCGGAGCATATGCCGGGGTACTTTACATTTCAGACCTCACGAATTACATGCAAACCCCCCGCAGAAGAATAAATAAATGAATGAATTACTACATGAAACCGGATTGTTTTCGTGGAAACCGGAGCATGTTCATTAAATTTTGGACATAACACGTTTATAAAAAATGATCGGACCTAAACCAGTCTAAGGGCCTCTTTGATTTTTCCCGCAAAAAAGGGCCTCTTTGATTCGCAGGATACTGAAAACACAGGAACGGGGAAAGTATGATGGCGATGAACCGAGATGAGGAGAATTCTAACTCAGTTAGAGGTTAGAGTTAGATTCTAACCCTGAACTAACTCTAAACCAAAGAGGTGTATGGATGGCGGGGTTAGATTGACAATAAATGCTCTATCTCAATCATTTGACTACTTTGGACCCTATTTCCTGCTGGATTTGTGGCCGGCTCTTCTGTGGCCTCCTCCCGCTCACAATTGACATAAACGAACCATCTATACAAATCAAGCATGCAAAACATGATAATTTTTACTTTGTCCATACAAAGGAGATATCCCACTTAAACATACAAGTTGTCAATCAAGCTTCACAAAATAAAAAAACACTTCGGGTTTTTTTGGTTCAGGACTAACTTTGCCACAACTAAGCTTAGCAAAGTGCGGCTGCCACAAAAAGTGTGGCTAACAAAATGGCCACAACAAGTGTGGCAAGATTTGGCAAGAAGTTGAGTCTATGACGTGTGGACCATGTAACTAGAAAAGTATGGCAAGCCACAAGTGTGACAATGAACCAAACGCATGCCTAAGATATTGTGGCACGCCTAAGCTTAGGCGTGGCAACCTTAGGCTGCAAACCAAACTGGCCCTTCATGAAACAAAGAATGAGCTAACTCATCACGGAAGTCATTCATGATAGGGAGGGAGCCCGGAGCCCCTCACGCACCGAGGGAGGAGCTCTCCATCATCGCTCTAGAGGAAGGCTCTGTAGAGCCCAAGCCCCAGGAACCCCTCCGACGCCAGCCCTTGCGAGTTGAGGTCAACACCGGCATGGGTAGCAGGGCCGCTTGCCGCCGATTGGGAACTTAATCTTTGGGCCTCTAGAAATAATGCAAGCTTGTAACTAAAATACCTAGAAAGGTGAACTGAATCTTTGGGCCTCTAGAAATAATGCAAGCCTGAAACTGAAATACCTAGAAAGGTGAACTGAATCTTTGGGCTTCTAGAAATAATGCAAGCCTGAAACTGAAATACCTAGAAAGGTGAACTGAATCTTTGGGCCTCTAGAAATAATGCAAGCCTGAAACTGAAATA
>NC_057795.1:452654266-452663681 GCF_018294505.1 Triticum aestivum | reverse complement strand
TGTAACTAAAATACCTAGAAAGGTGAACTGAATCTTTGGGCCTCTAGAAATAATGCAAGCCTGAAACTGAAATACCTAGAAAGGTGAACTGAATCTTTGGGCCTCTAGAAATAATGCAAGCCTGAAACTGAAATACCTAGAAAGGTGAACTGAATCTTTGGGCCTCTAGAAATAATGCAAGCCTAAAATTGAAATACCTAGAAAGGTGAACTGAATCTTTGGGCCTCTAGAAATAATGCAAGCCTGAAATTGAAATACCTAGAAAGGTGACCTGAATCTTTGGGCCTCTAGAAAGATTTATTACCTCCTCAAGCAGCATCAAACAATTCCATGCGTGCACCACAAATCTATACCAAGTTTGATCAGGATCTACTTTTCCAAATCAGAATTAGCGCTAGAGCAAGCAAGATCAATGATATGGCCATGAGACAGAGAAGGAACGAGCAAACTCACCCCTCTCGCGACCTCCCTAGTAGATGCATCACCGCCACGCACGACAGAGGGAGAAAAACGACTGGTGAAGGGGGGCGGGGCGAGCTTTGAAGGCCGGAGGGAGAGGGCGGCCGGAGTAGGGCGGCATAGGCCGGAAGGAGAGGGCGGCCGGAGGAGAGAGAGGGCGAGTGGAGCTTGGGCGGACGGCCCTATGGGGAACAGAGAGGAGTCGTGCGAGAGGGGGGGAGCGATCTGGTGCGGGCAGGGGAGATTTTTTTTAGTTCTCTTTTAGTGGGCCCGAGGATAACTAACCCAATTAGAACCTCTCCACCGGGCTAGTTTTTTTAGCTGGGTTAGAGCAAACTAGCTCAAACTAACCCCTCTTGTTTCAATAATTTGAGGTTATTTCAACCTAAACTAGCTCTAACTCAGGGATCCAAACAAAGAGGAGTGTTATTGTACATGCTACAGTGTGGACCGTAGCACATTGTTTTTTATGGCCATATCGCCACATTGTTTTCTACTGCTGGTTCACTGGGCTACCGTGGTTCGCACTGCTGGTTCACTGGGCTGTCGTGGTTCACACTCCCCCGACCTGAGTAGTACATAGTATAGTACTAGTATATGCCGCATCATTCTTTGCTCCTTCTTACTACTCAGACATGTGGGAGAGCCAGCATCCGGGTCGATGTGTCATGCACCAGATTAGAGCGCGGAATGGAAGGGGGGCATCACCCCGGTCGGAGCGCCAGTAATTCATGACTATAGTGAGTGGTCATATCACAAGTCTTTCCAGCAGTAACGCGCTGTCAAATTGCACAGCCCCACTCGCTCACCCTCCTCGCCTCTCTGTCAAACTGCCTACCCAAAAACTGCCGCACGTACTGCACGGGAAAAGCCCCGCCCTCAACTTTTAACTACGCAAAAATAGTTCGAGCTTGTTCGTTCTATATAAATACAATACTTACTGTATGTTTATTCACCCGTGGGGTTGTTCAGTGAATGGAGGGGCGGGGAGCACAAGTGAACAATACTGTAGTACTACTAGTAGTAAGTAGGAGTCCTACAGTAGTCACCTTAAATAGAGAGTTTCTTTTCTTTAAAGCCACGTACACAAATTGAAACGTTTGTTGTGGAGAGAAAAAATATAATCACTCCACTATATGTGGACGCAGGGGCCTGAGCGCTTGCTTTACTAGGGTTGCTCTCTTCATTCTCTCATCCTCTCCAGATATAAACAAGACAACAGTAGCGACATTTTCTCTCTGCTCACCGCTGGTCACAGATCCGGCTGGATCCCTTTGGCCGGTGTGTGTAGAGGACTAAAAGGTGCATCGTTCACGTGGTCATCACCGCCGAGGGAGGAAACCCACAGCTGCCGGAGGGGCCCGATCCTCTGCCCGTGTCGTTCTCTCCGACACAGTGCCGGCTCGGGAGGTCCCCTGACCCTTCTTCCTCCCTGCCGTATTGTCCGCAGATCTGACCTGCCGCCGCCGACATCCCGGCGACCCTCGGGTATAAGTTCTTAGAAAGCGGCCTTGCTCTACTGCCCCAGCTCCCCACGTGTCTGCATGTGCATCTTTTTCTACTCCCATTAGCTCTTCCAAAGCCACCTAAATTTTTAGTATTATTAGAGGTAAAGCTACTTAATGCATTCGAATCTAGGGCTTTGTTCAAACAACGAAGAAAGGGGGGGAAGTTGTAGCATGAATCTAGGACTTGATTCAAAGAGGAAATAATATGGTGAAAGTAGTAGAGATCGGATACCCAACCGGTCTCTTGGTTGAAAACGCAAATAATGGGAAAACGCAGTACAAACTGGAAACAGAACAGATCTATTATTGGTTGAAAAAAGGATAGAAAGTGGCGGCTGGTGGACAAGTCAACAGAGTATGCCCAGGATTAGATTTGCTGCCATCACATAGTAAAAGGTCTCTAGGATTAGATTTGCTGCCCTCACATAGTAAAAGGTCTCAGGATTAGATTTGCTGCCCTCACATAGTAAAAGGTCTCCAGGATTAGATTTGCTGCCCTCACATAGTAAAAGGTCTCCAGGATTAGATTTGCTGCCCTCACATAGTAAAAGGTCTCCAGGATTAGATTTGCTGCCCTCACATAGTACAAGGTCTCCAGGATTAGATTTGTTGCCCTCACATAGCATGAACAAACTCGGCATCACCACTTTATGCCTCCTTGTAGGTACATTGTGCTTATGCATCCACTATCGCGTGTCCTTATACCAACATTTTGCTGTTGTTAATGTAAGGGCGCATGTAAAATGAAGTGATCACACCGTTACCTTAGGGACATGTCTAACCAGTGTTATTGTTAATCTAATGCCTCCAGTGATAAGATGCAACTAAACTGTGTTACAAATGGCACTCCTGCAGTTTTCCCTAGTATGATAAGTAAGTTGCTCCTTTACGCTGCAGAGTGTCCTGGTGTCCCCACGGTCCCATGCCCTTAAACCAACTCTTTAGCTGATGTTGATTTACTGTGTCTGGTAAACAAGCAATGCCACCATTAAAGTAATCCCATATTGGAGGAATCTCATTGATGATCATAATGCTTCTGGTAACATGAAGCATTGCTGACGTTTTAAAATTTCTACTGTCCTTGTGTGATTGCCATGAACATAATTAAGATGCTTCTTTTCATTTTGTATATGTTTCATACATTCTTATTGACCAGCAACTGTTTACTTTCTATCTTTTCATGCAGATAGGGATATCCATTTCACCTTTTTGCTATTGTGACCTTTTGGTGAACTGCACAAAACACTTTTTTGGAATGAGTGTCTTGTGCAGTTCAACTAAAATGTCACGTGGGCTACATCTCTCAATTTTGGTGGAACTGCACAGAATGGTGATTGGAGTTTCCAAAATCTCCATCAAGTTCTGGCGGTAATCTCATGCAATATTTTATTAGCCTTTGCAAGATGGAGTCGTCGTTGTCACCACAATGGCACTTTATTTTAGTGGAACTGCACAAAAGGATAAGAAAATTATAGTTGCACCTTACATGAGCCGGACAGCCAACCTTAATGTTCCTCAATTTTAGTGCAACTACTAAAGAAGAACATGCCGGCTCACAAGAGCAAGTACTTCTTGCTAGCTGAATGATGCATTCTTTGCTTCATTTCAGGTGAACTGCAAAAAAAGGCGCATGAATTGAATCATGGAACTCCAGGCAGACCTCATCCAAGTAGAGCTGGAGGTTGAGTTCAAGGAGGCCGCTATTAACGTGAAATCATGCTCTCCTGTCTCCTTGTTTGTGCTGTGCAAACATGATGTGCAAACAGGAATACTCAACTACAGATGTTGTGACGGTCAAGAGCATTCGCCAAGTTCTTCGATTGTATGACATGGCTAGCCAAGATGGATTTAATCCCGATATTCACTTTATCAAAAGGCTTTAATGGGTTGTTTCTGAATCTTGCAAGCTGGGAATTAGTGAGATGTGTAGGCATCTTTGTTGTACTTATTATTTGAATCTTATTTGTTGGTTCTAAATCTTGCAAGCTAGGAATCAATGAGATGTGTAGGCATCTTTGTTGTACTTATTATTTGGATCTTATTTGTTGGTTCTGAATCTTGCAAGCTAGGAATGAATGAGATGTGTAGGCATCTTTGTTGTACTTATTATTTGGATCTTATTTGTCGGTTCTGAATCTTGCAAGCTGGGAAACACGGCATGATGATGCAGAGGACAACAACCATAACAAACAGTTCAAACTTGGCTAGTATTATCTTTGTGAAAGTGCGACAAATATGCTGATCGTGTGCTTCCTGAGAATAATAATTCTAATTGTTGTGCATGTTGATCCTGTGGCATTGATAGAATGAGCGAATGCATTGCTTGTTTTAAGTATAAATTTCTATTAAAGCTAATTAAATTTAAGTAAAGTGACCACTAACTCCTGTTATTACAGTACCAATACAGACCCGCTCGTGAACCGACGTGTGGCCAGAGTAGGTTTCTTAATGGAGGCGTTTCAATGCGCCGAGGGTGCATCTTCTGCCGGGCGTGCAGCGGACGAGGGAGGGGTAGTAACTGTTGTCGCTTGTACACACTCAGCTTACTGTTGAATCCAGTTCCCCAAGAGCTGAAAAACAAACTGCTGTCGCCGCCTACACACTCGTTCACTCGAAGAGACTCCAATGGCAATCTGAGGGGTGAGCCTGCTGGATATGGACTTCAGCAAGGAATTCCCCTTTGAGTTTGCCGTTCAGTCCTATGGCTGCACCAAGTCGAATGTGATGTACACCAACGATACGGACTCGGTGAATCTCTACCTCGCCTCAGTCCTATGGCTGCACCAGGTTCTGGAGCATTCGCCCATTTCATCGGCAGCGCCGACTGCACCTTCGCTACGGTGGAGAGAAGGAAGAACGCGACGATTCGGCCATCTGGTGCAACAAGCTTGTCGACATCCAGAAGCAATACAAGATCATTAGCAATGGGCAAGAGAAGGGCTCCATGGTTGACCTCGCTAAGACCATCATCGACCCCTGATACGCCAACATGAAAGAAGACGACCCTGAACATGTGGGAGGTACCTCTGAATCTAGCCTACATAACCTACGCGGCCAAGGACACATACGCATGCTACGACATGTACATGCAGATCTTGGACATGAGGGCGTGTCTGCTTCCCGTAACCGACGAGTACACGGACAGCCGTAGCGTCATGATTAAGCGTGCTAGGAAGGTCTAGATGTTGTACTTTATCTGTTTATAAGCACCTTTATCATCTGAGTGTTTCATGCATTAGCCTATGTGTCGTAATTATCTGTTTTGTCTGAAATATTTCTTTTAAGAACCCATTAACCTGATTGCTTTTTTAGTGGCTATTTGCTTATGTATGTAAACTAGTTCACTTGCCCGTAAAAAAACTAGTTCACTCGGCTGCCGTGCTTTTAATCTCCTTCCTCCTAACATATTCCCCTCCTCAGGTGGACCCAGCAGGTCTCTGAATTTTCTCCCACTTTCTTTTTCAATGTAAACTGAGTTTTCTCCTAGTACTTTCCCCTAGAACCAACTCAACTGTCCCACGTCTAGCTTAAAAAAATAATACCCCACGTACTATTAACTCATCAAATTAAAATGATATTTTATTTCGTAAGTTGAAAGTTCTTACAAAATAATAATAATAATTGTTTATATATAACTTGGCAAGTTAACTCCTAGTGATTGCGTACATAAGCTTGCAAAGATTTTACTGACGTGCAATCATGTGTTTATGTTTTTATAACATTTCTCCATCTAGCCCAACATAATATTTTCACCCAGCCCAGCAAGTCCGCAGATTTCGAGAAAAATGCAAATGGGATTTAAACGGGCTTCATAGATGCTACATCATTGTTTCACCCAGCCCACCAAATGGACTAAAAAACAAATGGACTGGCTGACATGTGGGCCAGTAGGTCGAAGCCTAAGAAGGTGTTGGATTTACATCCAACGGCCGGCATTCTTCTTCAATCTCTTGTCTTCTAACCCCAGCGCTGCCGGAACCGCCTGCTCCAGCCTTCGGCGTCCAGCGGCGTTGTTTTGTGCTCCTCAGTGAAACGCTACCCCGCCGACGGCCAGGCCATCCCTCCACTCTGCACCTCTTGTTATTCTCTGCCGAGTGTAGGCCCACCCCGCACCCGAACCAGTCAAGTTTCCCACTCCTCTCTGTCTGCGACTCCACTGCCGCGTCTTCCCCATCTTTGGGTCATTCCAGTCTGGGGCCTCACCGTCGTCCACCGCCTCGGTGCGCTCGGCGCAGCGTGGTCAACATACGAGAGTCATCGGAAGAGGACTATACGGGGAGAGCCTGATGGCTGGGACCCACGAGGTCCATGGTCGCACGCAAGGAAAGTTCCTCCTTATTACGCACTATACGTGCACTGTACGTGGGAAGGGCTTCTGTAATTCGTGAAAAACGTTCCCCCCGCTAACAGGTCGGACCCACCAGCTATATCTGCGCACGCAAGGAAGTGCCTCCTTATTACGCACCAAAAAATGAATACCCCCTGCTAGCTGGGACCCACCATAGTGACTGGCTGACTTGTGGGCCTACTAAGTTGACGAGGACGGAGGGCCTTGTCAACTTTGTCAATATGAACGATTCTAGCTCCAGTGATCGTACGATGTCCATCCAACGGCCATAGTGCTTCTTCAACCTCTGGTCTTCTTGCTCCAGCCGCCCAAAGCAGCGCCAGTCGTGCCGCGTGCTCCTGCCTCTCGTGGCCGGCTGTGATGCCGTGGAGGCCTCACTGCTCCCTACTACTCCCACCGCTAGCCCAGGGTATCCCTCTACTCACCCACACCCCCTGTTATTCTGCGGCGATGGCAGCCTCACTCTGCAGCCGAACCAGTGAACCCTCGTACTCCTCTCCGCGTGGGCATCCACTGTCGCGTCTTCCCCGGCTCCGCGTCGTCCCCTTCCTAGGCCTCGCCGTCGTCCACCGCCTTGGTGCTCTCGGCGTGGCCTGGTCAATGTGGTCAATGACCGACTTCCATCGGAAGAGTACTTTACGTGGAGAGGCTGACAGCTGGGTCCATGGCCACAGCCTAGTTTTTTTGTGATTTGCCAAGTAAGTCGCTTTGTCAGGCATGTTGGGTTGTAAATCTTTCAAGACGAGGAGAGATTCATTTGGCTGGCCGAGAAAATGGCCTTTCAGTAATGAGAAATGGGTTGTACATTTTTAAAACACATCAAACCGGCCATTAGTTTCAAATATCTTTTTTCATTTCGAGATTTTAAATTACATTAATTTTTATGCATGGAGAATTTGTTGGATTTTATATTGATATACATTTATTTTTAAAATCACTTTGAATGTGAGTCGAAATTTCCGGATTAAAAACAGTTCGGACCGCACCGAAATATGCAAAATTTCATATAATTTTTTAACTGTGGCCACAATATGGGCTGTAATGCTAACAAAAAGAATATGGGCTCCAAAAAAAACTTTAAGAATTAGCAAATGGGCTGTAAATTATTAGAAATAATGGCAGATGGGCTGTATGCTATTTTCCACAGATTTGAGGTTTTCCTAAAAAAAGGTTGATGCACAAGCAGTGACTGTTGGATGTCCATCAAACGGTCGTCATGCTTATTCAATCTCTGCTCTTCCTGCTCTAGCCACTCAAACAAGCGCCGGCGGGACTGCCTGCTCCCTCCTCCTCGCGGTCGGCTGTGCTGCCGCGCAGGGCTCACCGCCCCACCGTACTCCCATCGCTAGCCTATCCATCCCTCTACTCACCCACACCTGCTGTTATTCTCCGGCGACGGCAGACGAACCAGTAAACCCTCGTACAGTCGTACTCCCCTCCGTGTGGGAAACAACTGCCGAGTCTTCCCTGCCTCCTTGTCGTTCCCTTCCTAGGCCTCACCGTCGTCCACCGCCCTGGTGCTCTCAACGCGGCCTGGTCAACGTGGTCAACGACCGACATGCATCTGAAGTGGACTATACGTGGAGAGGCCGACAACTGGGTCCACGACCGCACACAAGGAAATGCCTCCTTATTACGCGCAAAATAATGATTCCTCCACCTGACATCAGGGACCCACCAAAAGGGCCTCTGTATTTCGCGAAAAAAAGTTATCACCGCTGACAGCTCGGACCCACCAGCTATATCTTCGCATGCAAGGAAGTGCCTCCTTATTACGCACAAAAAAAATGAATACTCCCCCTGTTAGCTGGGACCCAGTATAGTGGCAGGCTGACTTGTGGGCCTACTAAATTGACGGGGATGGAGGGCTTTGTTAACTTAGTCAATATGCATGATTCTAGATCTAGTGACCGTACGATGTCCATCCAACGGTCGTAGTGCTTCTTCAACCTCTGGTCTTCTTGCTCTAGTCGCCCAAACAAAGCACCGGTCGTGCCTCGTGCTCCTGCCTCCCGTGGCCGGTTGCGATGCAGCGGAGACCTCGCCTACTACTCCCACCGCTGGCCAGGCCATCCCTCTACTCACCCACACCCCCTGTTATTCTGCGGCGATGACAGCCTCACACCGCAGCGAACCAGTGAACCCTCATACTCCTCTACTTGTGGGCGTCCACTGCCGCGTCTTCCCCGGCTCTCCGTCGTCCCCTTCCTAGGCCTCACCGTCGTCCACTGCCCTGGTGCTCTCGGTACGGCGTGGTCAACGTGGTCAAGGAACGACTTCCATCAGACGTGGACTGTACATGGAGAGGCTGACAGCTGGGTCCATGGCCGCGGCAAGGAAGTGCCTCCTTATTACGTGCAAAGTAATTATTCCTCCACCTGACAGCGGGGACCCACCGGACGGGCCACCGTATTTTGCAAAAAAAAAAGTTCCCCCCTGACTACTGGGACCCACCAGCTACATCTTTGCACGCAAGGAAGTGCCTGACAGTCGGGACCCACCTGGTCGAAGCGTACATAGCATTGTCATTCTGGTCGCAAACGTGTACGTACAGATATAATGGTCGACGTAGAGGCGCACACGTATCGTAATAGAGGCGTGCACATAGCATGTACACGTACATACAGCGGCCAGTGCGCAAGAAAGAAAATACGGCCACGTATGTGTACATACGGGCGGGGTCTCGAACGCCTACTCGCGCATACGTACGGCCAGGGCTCGTGTACATGGCTCGGTCGGAATGGAGAAACAGCGTTGTCATCGTGTTCATGGGGAGCCAACCGGCTGGGTCGGAATGGAATGCGTCGTCGTGTTCATCGGGAGGGCTTGGACGGAACAGGCGATGGAAACGAGGCCTGGCATACCGCAGAACAGAGGAAAGGGCCTTGTGTTCGACCGGCCACGTTCGAAACGGCATCCTGTTCATCGGGAGGGGTGTGGCGTAACGCAAAACGGAGGAAACGGACCTCCTACGGTTGAAACAGGGGTCCTGTTGATCGGGAGGGGTGTGGCGTACCGCAAAACGGAGGAAATGGACCTCCTACGGTCGAAAAGGGGGTCCTGTTGATCGGGAGGGGTGTGGCGTACTGCAAAATGGACG
>NC_057795.1:452645413-452653645 GCF_018294505.1 Triticum aestivum | reverse complement strand
AAGGAATCGCTCGATCGGGTTCAGTTAATAGCCATCGATCGATCGCTCAGGTTTAGTAATGCGTAGCCTGCAGTGCAATCGCTTGGGTTTAGTTAGAGCCCAACGCCTCGCTCGGGTTCAGTTAGAGCCAACGCCTCGCACACACGCGCGTACGTGTACGAGAGAAACGTGCATCGCTCGGCCCCCGACCTCCCACCGTAACCGAGAACTCCCCGAAATTTTCCTTCCCCTTGCTTCTAGCATGGTTTTTTCCGTCATGAACAGCCCAAAGAATGTCATGTAGCTGCGTCTCCAGTCCGCCTAGGACAAAAAGCCCATTTTCTGTCATGATTTTTGTCATAGAAGTAGGAGCCCACCACATCTATGATGATACCGGGTTTTGTCACAATTATCGTCATAGAAGTGTCATATGTATGACAGGAAAAAAAATGTTCGGCCCAAAATGTCACGGATGTGTCTTTTTTTGTAGTGCATGCATATTTAGAGAGCAATTTTTATTGCTTGCACCGATGACAACTTACTTGAAGGATCTTACTCAATCCATAGGTAGGTATGGTGGACTCTCATGGCAAAACTGGGTTTAAGGATATTTGGATGCACAAGTAGTATCTCTACTTGGTGCGAGCAATTTTGGCTAGCATGAGGGGTAAAGACAAGCTTGACATGTTTGAATGATCCATGACAATATACTTTAACTGAGATGTGAGAAAACATAACCCATTACATTTTCTTCCTTGTCCAACATCAACTCTTTAGCATGTCATACTTAATGAGTGCTCACAATTATAAAATATGTCTATGATAATATATTTATATGTGAAATCTCTCTTCCTTCAATATTCTTTCATGAATTGTTCAAATGACCAATACAATGCTTGCTAACCTTCAATAAATTTACAACCTCTACTTCTTAGATGTGAAGTCATTACTCCCCATGGGATAAGCAAATGAGGCATATATAATTTAACATTTATGACATTCAACTCATTCAACCATTTACTCATAGGATATAAGTGAAGCACACGAGTAAATGGAAAACTACTCCAAAAAGATATAAGTGAAGATCAATGAGTAGCTAAATAATTATGTAACTATGTGAAGACTCTCTCTCATTTAAGAATTTCAGATCTTGGTATTTTATTTAAACAACAAGAAAATCAAAACAAAATGACATTGCAAGGATAGCACAACTCATGTGAAGAAGCAAAAACTTAGGCTCAACCGATACTAACCGATAATCGTTGAAGAAAAAAGGTGGGATGACTACCGGGGCATCCCCAAGCTTTAGATGCTTGAGACTTCTTGGAATATTGTCTTGGGGTGCCTTGGGCATCCCCAAGCTTGAGCTTTTGTGTCTCCTTAATTTCTCTCATATCATGGTTTCTATTTTTATCAAAAGCTTCATCCACAACAAACTCAACAAGAACTCGTGAGATAGGTTAGTATAAACCAATGCAAAAACCTTATCATCTTCTACTGTAACAAATCACTAAAATTATTATTCAACATTTCATACTAAATGTCTCTGCATATTTAATACCCCTATCCTCAAATAGAATCATTAAACAAGCAAACAAATGCAAACAATGCAAACATAATAGCAATCTTCCAAAACAGTATAGTCTGTAAAGAATGCAAGATTCATCATACTTCCCTAACTACAAAAATTATGAGAAAACTACTACGCTGTAGGAGATTTATCATATCTCAATATGCAAAAAGATTCAACATTATATCACTCTCTGACTTTTCTAGGGAATTTTTTGCAACAGCGGTAAACTTTCTATTTTCAAACAGCAACATGTATACTAGCAAAATAAGCATGGTAAAGGCTATCCTTGACATTTTTATTGAAAATGTAGATGCAAAACATTATTATAAATAACATCAAGCAAATACTAACAAAATAAAATGATGCTCCAAGCAAAACACATATCATGTGGTGAATAAAAATATAGCTCCAAGTAAAGTTACCGATGAATGAAGACGAAAGAGGGGATGCCATCCGGGGCATCCCCAAGCTTAGGCTCTTGGTTTTCCTTGAATATTACCTTGGGGTGCCTTGGGAATCCCCAATATTAGTCTCTTACCACTCCTTATTCCATATTCCATCGAATCTTTACCCAAAACTTGAAAACTTCAACCACACAAAACTCAAGACAAAACTCGTAAGCTCCGTTAGTAAAAGAAAACAAAACACCACTTTAAGGTACTGTAATGAACTCATTCTATATTCATATTGGTGTAATATCTACTGTATTATAACTTCTCTATGGTTCATACCCTCCGATACTACTCATAGATTCATCAAAATAAGCAAACAACACATAGAAAACAGAATCTGTCAAAAACAGAACAGTCTGTAGTAATCTGTATCAAACGTATACTTCTGGAACTCAAACAATTCTGAAATAAATTGGTGGACCTGAGGAATTTTTCTATTAATCATCTGCAAAAATAATCAACCTAAAACCACTCTTCAGTAAAAAAATGGCAGCTATTCTCGTGAGCGCTAAAGTTTCTGTTTTTTACAGCAAGATCATAAAGACTTCACCCAAGTCTTCCCAAAGGTTCTACTTGGCACAAACACTAATTAAAACATAAAACCACATCTAACCAGAAGCTATATGAATTATTTATTACTAAACAGGAACAAAAAGCAAGAAAAAGATAAAGTTTGGTTGCCTCCCAACAAGCGCGATCGTTTAATGCCCCTAGCTAGGTATGATGATTTCAATGATGCTCTCATAAAAGATAAGAATTGAAACATAAAGAGAGCGTCATGAAGAATATGACTAGCACATTTAAGTCTAACCCACTTCCTATGCATAGGTATTTTGTGAGCAAACAACTTATGGGAACGAAAATCAACTAGCATAGGAAGGCAAAACAAGCATAACTTTAAAACTTTAAGCACATAGAGAGGAAACTTGATATTATTGCACTTCCTACAAGCATATGTTCCTCCCTCATAATAGTTTTTAGTAGCATCATGAAGGAATTCAACAATATAACCAGCACATAAAGCATTCTTTTCATGATCTACTTGCATAGAAAATTTACTACTCTCCACATAAGCAAATTTCTTCTCATGAATAATAGTGGGAGTAAACTAAATAACTATCATGTGAGGCATAATCCAATTGAAAACTAAAATAATGATGACAAATTTCATGGTTATCATTATTCTTTATAGCATACATGTCATCACAATAATCATCATAGATAGCAATTTTGTTCTCATAACCAATTGGAACCTCTTCCGAAATAGTGGAATCATCACTAAATAAAGTTGACACTATTCCAAATCCACTTTCATATTCATCACAATAAGATTCAATATCCTCCAAAATAGTGGGATCAATACTACCTAAAGTTGACACTCTTCCAAACCCACTTTCATTAATATAATCATCATAAATAGGAGGCATGCTTTCATCATAATAAATATTCTCATCAAAACTTGGGGGACAAAAAATATCATATTCATCAAACATAGCATCCCCAAGTTTGTGTCTTTGCATATCATTAGCATCATGGGTATTCAAAGAATTCATACTAATAACATTGCAATCATGCTCCTTATTCAAAGATTTAGTGCAAAACATTTTATAGATTTCTTCTTCTAGCACTTGAGCTCAATTTTCCTTACCATCATTCTTATGAAAAATATTAAAAAGATAAAGCGTATGAGACAAACTCAATTCAATTTTTTGTAGTTTTCTTTTATAAACTAAACTAGTGATAAAATAAGAAACAAAAAGATTCGATTGCAAGATCTAAAGATATACCTTCAAGCACTCACCTCCCCAGCAACAGCGCTAGAAAAGAGCTTGATGTCTACTACACAACCTTCTTCTTGTAGATGTTGTTGGGCCTCCAAGTGCAGAGGTTTGTAGGATAATAGCAAATTTCCCTCAAGTGGATGACCTAAGGTTTATCAATCTGTGGGAGGCATAGGACGAAGATGGTCTCTCTCAAACAACCCTGCAACCAAATAACAAAGAGTCTCTTGTGTCCCTAACACACCCAATACAATGGTAAATTGTATAGGTGCACTAGTTTGGCGAAGAGATGGTGATACAAGTGCAATATGGATAGTAGATATAGGTTTTTGTAATATGAAAATATAAAAACAGCAAGGTAACAAGTAATAAAAGTGATCGTAAACAGTATTGCAATGCTTCGAAACAAGGCGTAGGGTTCATACTTTCACTAGTGCAAGTTCTCTCAACAATAATAACATAACTGGGTCATATAACTATCCCTCAACATGCAACAAAGAGTCACTCCAAAATCACTAATAGCGGAGAACAAACGAAGAGATTATTGTAGGTTATGAAACCACCTCAAAGTTATCCTTTCTGATCGATCTATTCAAGAGTTCGTAGTAAAATAACATGAAGCTATTCTTTCCGTTCAATCTATCGTAGTGTTCGTACTAGAATAACACCTTAAGACACAAATCAACCAAAACCCTAATGTCACCTAGATACTCCATTGTCACCTCAAGTATCTGTGGGCATGCTTATACGATATGCATCACACAATCTCAGATTCATCTATTCAACCAACACAAAGTACTTCAAAGGGTGCCCCAAAGTTTCTACCGGAGATTCAAGACGAAAACGTGTGCTAAACCCTATGCATAGGTTCATGGACAGAACCCGCAAGTTGGTCACCAAAACATACATCAAGTGGCACATGATATCCCATTGTCACCACAGATAAGCACGGCAAGACATACATCAAGTGTTCTCAAATCATTAAAGACTCAATCCGATAAGATAACTTCAAAAGGGGAAACTCAATTCATCACAACAGAGTAGAGGGGGGGAGAAACATCATAAGATCCAACTATAATAGCAAAGCTCGGGATACATCAAGATCGTGCCATAGAGGGAACAAGAGAGAGAACACGAGAGAGAGAGAGAGATCAAACACATAGCTACTGGTACATACCCTTAGCCTCGAGGGTGAACTACTCCCTCCTCGTCATGGAGAGCGCCGGGATGATGAAGATGGCCACCGGTGATAGGGTCCCCCCCCCCCTTTGGCAGGGTGCCGGAACGGGCTCCCGAGAGGTTTTTGGTGGCTACAGAGGCTTGCGGCAGTGGAACTCCCAATCTATCTTCTCCATTGATATTTTAGGGTACGTGGGACTATATAGGCGATAGAAGTCGGTCGGGGGGTGCTTGAGGGGCCCACGAGACAGGGGGCGCGCCCAGGGGGTGGGCGCGCCCTCCTATCTCGTGACCTCCTCGATGCTCCCCTGGCTTGCACTCCAAGTCTCCAAGATCATATTCTTCCCAAAAATCACGATGCCGAAGGTTTCGTTCCGTTTGGACTCCGTTTGATATTCCTTTGCTTCGAAATACTGAAACAGGCAATAAAACAGCAATATGGGCTGGGCCTCCGGTTAATAGGTTAGTCCCAAAAGTAATAAAAAGTGTATAATAAAGCCCGCAATCATTCAAAACGGACAATTAAATAGCATGAATGCTTCATAAATTATAGATACGTTGGAGACGTATCACATACCTACCTATTATGGCATTTCCATAGCCATTCTGAGATATATTGCCATGCAACTTTCCATTGTTACGTTTATTATGACATGCTTCATCATTGTCATATTGCTTTGCATGATCATGTAGTTGACATCGTATTTGTGGCAAAGCCTCCTTTCATATCTTTCATACATGTCACTCTTGATTCATTGCACATCCCGGTACACCACCGGAGGCATTCACATAGAGTCATATTTCTGTTCTAAGCATCGAGTTGTATTTCTTGAGTTGTAAATAAATAGAAGTGTGATGATTTCCATTATTAGAGCATTTTCCCATGTGAGGAAAGGATGATGGAGACTATGATTCCCCCACAAGTCGGGATGAGACTCCGTACGAAATAAAAAAAAGAGAAAAAAGAGGCCAAAGAAGCCCAAATAAAAAAAATGAGAGAAAACGAGAGAAGGGGCAATGCTACTATCCTTTTACCACACTTGTGCTTCAAAGTAGCACCATGATCTTCATGATAGAGAGTCTCCTATGTTGTCACTTTCATATACTAGTGGAAATCCTTCATTATAGTACTTGGCTTGTATATTCTAATGATGGGCTTCCTCAAAATGCCCTAGGTCTTCGTGAGCAAGCAAGTTCGATGCACACCCACTTAGTTTCTTTTTGAGCTTTCATACACTTGTAGCTCTAGTGCATCTGTTGCATGGCAATCCCTACTCACTCACATTGATATCTATTGATGGGCATCTCCATAGCCCGTTGATACGCCTAGTTGATGTGAGACTATCTTCCTCCTTTTTGTCTTCTCCACAACCATCATATTCTTTTCCACCTACAATGCTATGTCCATGGCTCATGCTCATGTATTGCGTGAAGATTGAAAAAGTTTGAGAATACTAAAGTATGCAACAATTGCTTGGCTAAAACCGGGGTTGTGCATGATTTAAATATTTTGTGTGATGAAGATAGAGCATAGCCCCAGACTATATGATTTTGTAGGGATAACTTTCTTTGGCCATGCTATTTTGAGAAGACATAATTAGTTTGTTAGTATGCTTGAAGTATTATTATTTTTATGTCAATATTAAACTTTTATCTTGAATCTTTTGGATCTGAACATTCATGCCACAATAAAGAAAATTACATTAAGAATTATGCTAGGTAGCATTCCGCATCAAAAATTCTATTTTTATCATTTACCTACTCGAGGACAAGCAGGAATTAAGCTTGTAGATGCTTGATACGTCTCCAACGTATCTACAATTTTTGATTGTTCCATGCTATTATGTTATCTGTTTTGGATGTTTGATGGGATTTATTATACACTTTTATACTATTTTTGGGACTAACCTATTAACCGGAGGCCCAGTCCAAATTGATATTTTTTTGCCTATTTCAGTGTTTCGCAGAAAAGGAATATGAAACGGAATCCAAACGGAATGAAACCTTCGGGAGAGTGATTTTTGGAACAAACGTGATCCAGGGGACTTGGAGTGGATGTCAAGAAAGAAGCAAGGAGGCCACGAGGTAGGGAGGCGTGCCCCCACCCTCGTGGGCCCCTCGCAGCTCCACCAACCTACTTCTTCCTCCTATATATATCGATATACCCCGAAAACATCCAGGAGCACCATAGATCGGGAGTTCCGATGCCGCAAGCCTCTATAGCCACCAAAAACCAATCGGGGCCCTATTCTGGTACCCTGCCGGAGGGGGGATCCTTCACCGGTGGCCATCTTCATCATCCCGACACTCTCCATGATGAGGAGGGAGTAGTTCACCCTTAGGGCTGAGGGTATGTACCAGTAGCTATGTGTTTGATTGTCAGGACCGGGTTTTCAGGATGTTAATTTCCCAGAAAATAGCCCTTATGCTCACTAGCCCTAGGATTACTGTTAGCTGGCAAGACATAACTTGATACAAAACTCCAAGCAAGTACATGATATGTAGTACAAGACCATTTTGCCTATGAGTACAACATAAGGTTTCTAGTGCTTGGTGGCGAAAGCGGTTTGTGGATCAACTGTGTCTATGGGACTCCATTTCCCACGGGAACAGCTGACCAGGTTAACTCCTATCTTCGCGGGACTGCTATCACCATTGATTTGCGTCCGGGGGCCATCGTCTCGTTGCTCCTCTCCGCGCGAGAAATCTGGCCAAGACAATAGCCAGGGACAAGCCAGTGAGTACTTTGAATGTACTCGCAAACATTATGAACACAGGCATAAACAATAATCATGTTCTGAAATATTCTATGATCACAACGTCAGTCCCGAAAATATAATCCATGATGCACGCAGACAAGTATTTCACGCAACGCATGACTAATGCAATAAGGGAGTAGAATAGATGCCTCAGTCGGGCGTCTGACCGACAACACAGAAAGGGCTCATAAGTGAAATAAATAAATAACAAACATGCCGCGGTCGGGCGTCTGTGTGACGCCACATAAAGGGCTTATAATAAATAAATAACAAACATGCCACAGTCGGGCGTCTATGCGACACCTCGGAAAGGGCTTATAATAACAAACATGCCACAGTCGGGCGTCTATGCGACACCACATAAAGGGCTTATATTAAATAAATAACAAACATGCCACAGTCGGGCGTCTATGCGACATCACATAAAGGGCTTATAACGGAATAGTCACAGTGAATATCCCGGAGGTAGAACCGTCCCAGAGATACTCAATAAATCAAATAATGAACAT
>NC_057795.1:452609913-452645099 GCF_018294505.1 Triticum aestivum | reverse complement strand
TTAAATAAATAACAAACATGCCACAGTCGGGCGTCTATGCGACACCACACAAAGGGCTTATAATAACAAACATGCCACAGTCGGGCGTCTATGTGACACCACATAAAGGGCTTATATTAAATAAATAACGAACATGCCACAGTCGGGCGTCTATGCGACATCACATAAAGGGCTTATAACGGAATAGTCACAGTGAATATCCCGGAGGTAGAACCGTCCCAGAGATACTCAATAAATCAAATAATGAACATCGTTAGTCCATAATACTAATAATCACAATCATCATATTTCACTAGTCTAAATCAAAGTTCAGACTTCGTTGTTTTTCCTCCGAAGACCGACACTAAGACCGACACTTGACCCAACCCAGACTGTAGTCCTTAACCATGGACACGGCTACACGAATAGGTTTAATCTCCGCAGAGGGTGTACTCTTTACCCACGAGTAACAGATTCCTTTAGTCCATCGGGACTAATTCCGTCTACGGTCTTTTAATTGAAAACACACCTGACTTGCACACACCAGCTTAACTTACCGGCGTCTGGAATCACCCATGACACTTGTTAAGCAAAAACTCTAAGTGGGGAGGCTACAACCTCGATTAGCATGGGATCACAAAATTTATACCGCATGCAAACTGGGGAAGCTACCCCCCTCGGCTACAACCGAAACACCCATGCCCCTGACCGAATGACTGGCTTTAATCCATGGCCGTGGTACCCTCATCCCGGCCCCTCTGTACGGTGTGTGCTAGAAAGGGGTTGACAACTTACTAAACCGTACCCTACTTGTGGCAGGGACTAGTGGTAGCACGAAACAAGTGTGGGGGTTACTGGAACAAGACTCGGTCTACGATCGACTCAGGAGGTTTATGTGTTACCTGCATGATTAGCATAACAAATATGTTTTCAACCAACAGACATAACCACCACTCATCATGTCTCACTATGCCGTACCGGACACAGTCGTCTCAACGACCGGAAACAAGCTCGTGTCTACCCAAGACAGAGGCTTTCACGGGTTCCTTCCGGTATGCACGAGAGGCATGTGATGGTGACTACCATCTCAACATATCAAACTCCAACAGCATGAATCATCAATATGCACTCGTGGGTTTGCACTTATCATCACAGAAAAATAACGAAGAACTCCGAGACGAGGGGTGTTGTAACCGTATCAAACAACACACGACAATATTATGCCAGGGTTCATAATGCTTGCCTTCAAGTAGTGGGGAGGCAGGGTGCATTCCAAAACTTTGAAAGTTTTTCTCCTCTCTCCAAAATCCTATTAAAAATATTTTTGAATCAAAATATAGTTTCAAAACCGTACCAAAAAGTTGTCTGAAATATTTTGAAATAAATCTTAAAATAAACTAGACAATATTTGAGAGAGGTAGGAAAAAGAATCAATTCATTTGGAGTTATATTTAAAAAGTTATAGGCAGTCAAAGTTTTGGTCAAAATCTGTTTTTAAAATAAAACAGAAAAAGAGAAAAAAACGTTTCGATTACTGACCACGTCGAAGGCGTATTTTGGATTTACGCCTCCACTTATCCAGCATGGATGGCGTGTGTGTCACTGACAGTGGGTCCAGCGGGCCCACTTGTCAGGTTTGACTAGTCCTCTCTCTCCTCTTCCTCTGCCCCGAGCGGAGGCGGGACTCCGGCGATGCTCACCGGCGAACGGCAGCACCGTTCGAGACACCGAGGGTGGAGATGGATCCGCGGGTCTAGGGCGGTCCTCCCTGTGGTCGCCAGTCAGGTGGGGACGGAGGGAGTTGCCGGCGGCGGGCTTCGCGGCGGCCGGTGGCTTCGGGAATTTTGGGCGTTTGAACTACGGTGGCTCCCGGTCGTGTTTGAGCAGTTGGGCGGCTCCACAAGGCGAAGGGGGGTCGGGTGGTGGTGTTGGCTGGACGGGGGAGGTCCTGGTTGTGACAAAATGGACTGGAGGGCGGCGGTGGCCGAGCTGGCCGGAGACGGGGAAGAAGGCCTCTCCTGGTCGACTGCGAGCTAGGGGAGCGTTAGTGGGGTGGCTTGAGGCTGCCTGAGGTCTAGGAGGAGCTCGGAGTCACCATTTTATAGCGCAGCTAGGTCGGTTCCGCCATTGCCGAGGATAAGATCGCCGGCCGACCATCTCTGCTGCGGCAGGGCATCATGGCACCGACGAGCGCTTGCGGACGAGTGAGGGGATATGCTCGGACTGCTCCAGGGGCAGCTGGCATGCTGTTGCGGCTCGGGCGGCGCCGACCGTGGCAAGAGCTCACTGCGGACGCCGGCGTGCCACCAAGGGGCTTTGACGGCGGCGCTGCAGAGCACCAGGGACAGCTTGGCTCGTTCTGGTGAGCGGTCGAGGGTGGGGCGCAGCTCTGCAGGGCGAGCAAAAGTCGGGGGCGCGACGCGGCGGCTCGGTGCACGCGCGTGCAAAACGTGCGCTCTGGGCACGCCCAGAGCACGCACGCAACGTGTTCGACCGAATGCCAAGGGGGTCTAGAGCGCTCGGGTAGGGCTGGCAACTAACAGGACTAGTCTAGGGTTTGCAAGAAGGCTAATGGACAAGGGGGTTAGGCCAGGAAACCAAGCTTGCAAAGCTAACTAAAAACCATGTCAAGATTGGTCACGCCTACAAAGTGTTTGACAAAATGCCAAGGGCACCTAGGCCTTTCTTGGGGTGGTCATAATCTCCAGATTGGGGTCTCTTTAGGTGTAGGGGATGGTGGCCAGGTTAGCTTGTCAAGGGATGAAACTTGTTAGTGCAATTATTTGAGAAAAACAGTTTTGGGCAGAAACTAAAGGCTGTCATTTCATGGACCAAAACTATTCCAATGGGTTCATGCTCTTAGACTTAAGGGTTTTGTAGGAAGGGCTACAAGTATGAAAAAGAACCATGGGTAAAAGAGCAAGCACAAATATGGTTGCAGTACAAATCCTCAAGTTGGACCAGAATGAAAATGAGGTTGATTCACTCAAAATTTTCAAAGAGCACAATTGGGTTTTTGCATAAATATGGATGATATACTCCTACTGACCTCCCTTAATTTTGGTGGAAGTTTTAAATAAATATCTAAATAGGTTGCAGTGCAAAGTTGCTCACTGGACCAGATTTGAAAATCTGGTGTAGAGCTCAAAATCTCCATTGAACAGAAGATGTTTTTGCATAAAAGTGATTTAGGGACATCATATGTCATCCCCAAATTTTGGTGAAAATTTTGGAGGCATTTATCAAATGGTTGCAGTGCAAAAGAGGCTCCAAACTTATGAAAAGTCATTTTAAAAAGATAAGGCTCAGGAAAAACAATTATGCAAATAAAGCCACTGATTAATAAATGTTTTGTTGATAGAGTATAGAAGTCCAATAACATTTTTTTTGGAAAGTTTCCACTTGGGGGAAAAAACTCCTCAAATTAAGGAAAAAGGGTTCTGGAAACAACAGAAAATCCAGAGAGTAAAAAAAATTAAACTCCTGGCAAAAATTTAATAATTAAAACATGGTTAAATTTTTGGGGTGTTACAACACTACCCCCCTTAAAATAAAATCTCGTCCTCGAGATTTGCTAAGGGTTGTTTTGAAAAAAAAAATTACTCTCACTATCACAAAATGACCGTCTTGCTACTGTAAATAAAACGTAGCTACAGTGGGAGGGCAATAAGTGGTGCAAAACTACAGTGTGGCACGTTGGCGAGGCGTGGAAAATTAAATAAAATTTACGGTCAGTGTCTACTATCGGTTACAGTAAGTTTAGAATAAACTTCTAAATTACTGAAAATATACGCTGGTCGTACCCGAGAGCACAGTGCTCTCTGTGGCTGATAGGTGGACCCGGGGTCCACTGTCGGTCTCTTCCTCTACCTCTGGCTCTCTCTTCTTCCTCTCTCCCGTGCGCTTTCCCGCGCTATCTCCACCGGCGATGTTTAGCTTGTAGGGCATCTAGGCCGTACTGCGGTAGCGCGCGGTGAGCTAGCTGCCGGCGCAGCATGCACTCACCTCGCGGGCCAGTGCGCTATCAGCACTGCTCGCGGATTCGCCTCCGAACACTGGCGATCAAGCGACAAGCGACGCTGGTGGACTTCGCCCACCATACACCGATCTCGAGCTATAAAACGACCGCGGTGCTCCTTCTCCTTCTTCCATCTAACCTTGCTTCTCCTTCTCCTCCCTTCTTCTCCATTTCTGTCTGCAGGAGCTCGAGACGGGGCTCTAATGGCGGAGGCGATGCCGGACTGGTACGTGATCCTGTTGTGCGGAGGGATTGCGACATTGCTGGGGCTCTCCGTGCTCCTGTGCATGATGATCCTCGATGATCGTCGTGATGCGGACGCTCGAGTGTTAGTTCTCCGCGGTGGCGGTGATCACGATGATTAGGCGCGTGTCAGGTGTTAACTGTTGTCGGGGTGTCGGAGGTACTCTGTACCCGAGTAATTACTCACAAACTTCTCCCTCTGAGACTGTGGGGTGTTAGGGGGGCGATTAGTTTGATGCAAAAATGTGCATGAGGCTTTGCACTAGGTCGAGTGGTCGTGAGTCTACTGTAATGGTGCTGCGTGAAATAAAAATCTATGCCGTGAAGAAAAGTATGTTGCAACAACTCCGAGAAAATCTCACTTTAGAAAAATTTACTGAGGGTGAAAAGAGTTGAATAAAATTTTTACCGAAGTAAAAATCACTCATAATCATTTAATTCATCACATAAATTTAGGATACCACACACAAGTTACAATACATAAATAAATGCAGGGACCATAACATAGCAATGACATCTACAATGATAAGGGTAATTGGACAGGTTCTTGAGAAAAAGTCTCTGGAATCGGGGCACATTCTTCTTCTATCAGGGTGAGTGGATTGACCAGTCGATGAATGTGCCTCTCTTGGTTGGGCCTCAGTGGTCTGCCGATGGAGATCTGAGGGTTCAAATCAGCGAGGTTCTGTAGATAGTCCATTACTCGCTGGGTCAGCCGCTCTTGCGCGATGACATACTGGGAAAGATTGGCCAGTACTGGGTCTCTCTCGATTTGTTCACCGGGAAAAAATGTTACTTCTCCGGGTGCTACACGACTCGGAAAATAATAGTATCCCCGTTCGCTGGCATAGGGCACCACGAATCGAAGACGAGTAAGCGCCTCATACGCAGCAGCTTATATGGCCATATGCGGAGTCGGCATAGATTTCCCCACGAAGGAAGCTTCTGTGGAGTCTTGGTTTGCGTTTGCGGGAGGGACGTGCACCACTGCCCAATATTTCGAGGTGGACGGGGTGATCCTCGATTTGAGCAGCTCATACTGGGGTGGATGGGTAGCACTCATGGTACTGCAGGTAAAGTCCCACAAGATTTTAACAAAGCTCCCTGGAGCTGCATCTGGAGTCCTCAGATACATACTAGGGCTCGGCATGGCAATGGAAATGGTTGTGCGAGAGGTGCTTAGGGTGAGGGGTACTTGGCAAGATCACGGGGTAGCCTCTTATATAGTATTGGGGCTAGGTTATTTACCATGGTGAAAGGTAACTAGTCGATCGAGTCTGCTCCATGGGGTCGGGGTCAATGCTATAGTTACACATATCTCGTCAAAGTGACGCATCACTATGGAAGTCGTCGGCGTGATTTAGGTAGCTGTGTCTGAAAAGAATGCAACCGCATGCTAACATATTTAATGCAAGGCTACTATTGAAAACAAAGGCACACAAGCAAGCTGTGATTATTCAAGTCGATGCAAGATTACATAATCATAGGACGTGGGTATACTGAGACTCGGTACTACTCGAGTGACTTAGTCTACCTTGTTTATATCTAAATGAGCCTGCCTTGTGGATGTTGAGGATTCTCCACGGGTTTCGCCGTCGGAATTAGCTGGAGGGGGTTGAGGGGCTGCCGGGTCGGGGTAGCGATGATGACCATCCCGGGGATTGTTGGCCACAATCCTGCTGGAGCGTGTTCCCAAAATGCGACGAAGCACTTCTGGGGACACCAAAGTATTGTGCTCGATGGCTGGGGCAGTCCTCAAGGTCTCGATCGGGTGTCCGAACAGCACGACTGGGTTGTCGGCGTCGGGCTCATCTCCTCCTCTTGTCGGGGCTCGGCGAACCAGCTCTCCACGAGCTGCGATCAGATCAAGGGTGATTTGATCGAACAGTTCCTCTAGTGCACCTACATAGCGCACCAGATGCAATAATGCAGGATCCGTCTCATGATCTCCATTGACAACATGGGGTGGCCTACCATACCTGTCACGGCTGGGGTAGTAGTAGAACGAGCGACAGTTAACTCTGGGCGACAAGTGCCGGAGTTGAACTATAGCCTCTCGAGCAGCCAGTTGAATGGCTTGTGGCTCAAAGGAAGTTGTCCTTCTGGTGAACCTGTAGGGGCGTTCTGGCGATAGACCCCTACCATAGATGTGTACAGTGGCCCAGAATTGACGGCACTCACCGCTCATGGGTCCTTGGTACACAACATATTCCGGAGGCTCCTCTAATGCAAAAGCACGGCGGGTGAGGTTTGCTAACACGGTCACAAAACCTCCAAGGTTGTTTGCGGTGGTTTCATTGTGCACGACGGGGCCAGGCATTATGGCTTGGTTTGGGGAAGGAGGCTGCGTTGTGTTGTGTTGAGGTTGGCGCGCCCTTCTTATAGAAAAAGAGGGCGGAGTCTTCCTTCGCACACTTGCGAATGAGACAATTTAGGTGTCGGTCACTGGCGTGTGATCGACAGGCTAGGCTGATAGGTTGGGCACCAACTGCCAAAAAGGTGTCGGGTCACTGTGGGGCTATCTTGCACGCGAAGCTTGGCTGGGGTTAGGTTAAGGTCTCGTGGGTTGGTTAACCTAGGTTTATTGACCCGGCTAAGATAGGATTAGACAATGGTCAGCCTGGCTCTGATATCAAGTCTGTCAGGACCGGGTTTTTGGGATGTTAATTTCCTAGAAAATGGCCCTTATGCTCACCAGCCCCAGGATTACTGTTAGCTGGCAAGACACAACTTGATACAAAACTCCAAGCAAGTACATGATATGTAGTACAAGACCATTTTGGCCTATGAGTACAACATAAGGTTTCTAGTGGTTGGTGGCGGAAGCGGTTTGTGGATCAACTGTGTCTATGGGACTCCATTTCCCACGGGAACAGCTGACCAGGTTAACTCCTATCTTCGCGGGACTGCTATCACCATTGATTTGGGTCCGGGGGCCGTCGTCTCGTTGCTCCTCTCCGCGCGAGAAATCTGGCCAAGATAATAGCCAGGGACAATCCAGTGAGTACTTTGAATGTACTCGCAAATATTATGAACACAGGCATAAACAATAATCATGTTCTGAAATATTCTATGATCACAACGTCAGTCCCGAAAATATAATCCATGATGCATGCAGACAAGTATTTCATGCAACACATGACTAATGCAATAAGGGAGTAGAATAGAATGCCTCAGTCGGGCATCTGAGCGACACCACAGAAAGGGCTCATAAGTGAGATAAATAAATAACAAACGTGCCGCAGTCGGGCGTCTGTGCGATGCCACATAAAGGGCTTATAATAAATAAATAACAAACATGCCACAGTCGGGCGTCTATGCGACACCTCGAAAAGGGCTTATAATAACAAACATGCCACAGTCGGGCGTCTATGCGACACCACATAAAGGGCTTATATTAAATAAATAACAAACATGCCACAGTCGGGCGTCTATGCGACACCACATAAAGGGCTTATAATAACAAACATGCCATAGTCGGGCGTCTATGCGACACCACATAAAGGGCTTATATTAAATAAATAACAAGCATGCCACAGTCGGGTGTCTATGCGACACCACATAAAGGGATTATAACGGAATAGTCACTGTGAATATCCCGGAGGCCGTCTGGTCACTGTGGGGCTATCTTGCACGCGAAGCTTGGCTGGGGTTAGGTTAAGGTCTCGTGGGTTGGTTAACCTAGGTTTATTGACCCGGCTAAGATAGGATTAGCCAATGGCCAGCCTGGCTTTAATACCAAGTCTCTCAGGACCGGGTTTTTGGGATGTTAATTTCCTAGAAAATGGCCCTTATGCTCACCAGCCCCAGGATTACTATTAGCTAGCAAGACACAACTTGATACAAAACTCCAAGCAAGTACATGATATGTAGTACAAGACCATTTTGGCCTATGAGTACAACATAAGGTTTCTAGTGGTTGGTGGCAGAAGCGGTTTGTGGATCAACTGTGTCTATGGGACTCCATTTCCCACGGGAACTGCTGACTAGGTTAACTCCTATCTTCGCGGTACTGCTATCACCATTGATTTGGGTCCGGGGGCCGTTGTCTCGTTGCTCCTCTCCGCGCGAGAAATCTGGCCAAGACAATAGCCAGGGACAAGCCAGTGAGTACTTTGAATGTACTCGCAAATATTATGAACACAGGCATAAACAATAATCATGTTCTGAAATATTCTATGATCACAACGTCAGTCCCAAAAATATAATCCATGATGCACGTAGACAAGTATTTCACGCAACACATGACTAATGCAATAAGAGAGTAGAATAGAATGCCTTAGTCGGGCGTCTGAGCGACACCACAGAAAGGGCTCATAAGTGAGATAAATAAATAACAAACGTGCCGCAGTCAGGCGTCTGTGCGACGCCACATAAAGGGCTTATAATAAATAAATAACAAACATGCCACAGTCGGGCGTCTATGCGACACCTCGAAAAGGGCTTATAATAACAAACATGCCACAGTTGGGCGTCTATGCGACACCACATAAAGGGCTTATATTAAATAAATAACAAACATGCCACAGTCGGGCGTCTATGCGACACCACATAAAGGGCTTATAATAACAAACATGCCACAGTCAGGTGTCTATGCGACACCACATAATGGGCTTATATTAAATAAATAACAAACATGCCACAGTCGGGCGTCTATGCGACACCACATAAAGGGCTTATAACGGAATAGTCACAGTGAATATCCCGGAGGTAGAACCGTCCCAGAGATACTCAATAAATCAAATAATGAACATCGTTAGTCCATAATAATAATAATAATAATAATAATCACGATCATCATATTTCACTGGTCTAAATCAAAGTTCAGACTTAGTTGTTTTTCCTCCAAAGACCGACACTAAGACCGACACTTGACCCAACCCAGACTGTAGTCCTTAACCATGGACACGGCTACTCGAATAGGTTTAATCTCTGCAGAGGGTGTACTCCTTACCCACGAATAACGGATTCCTTTAGTCCATCAGGACTAATTCCGTCTACGGTCTTTTAATTGAAAACACACCTGACTTGCACACACCAGCTTAACTTACCGGCGTCTGGAATCACCCACGACACTCGTTAAGCAAAAACTCTAAGTGGGGAGGCTACAACCTCCATTAGCATGGGATCACAAAATTTATACCGCGCGCAAATTGGGGAAGCTACCCCCTCGGCTACAACCAAAACACCCATGCCCCCTGACCGGATGACTGGCTTTAATCCATGGCCGTGGTACCCTCATCCCGGCCCCTCTGTACAGTGTGTGCTTGAAAGGGGTTGACAACTTACTAAACCGTACCCTACCTGTGGCAGGGACTAGTGGTAGCACAAAACAAGTGTGGGGGTTACTGGAACAAGACTTGATCTACGGTCGACTCAGGAGGTTTATGTGTTACCTGCATGATTAGCATAACAAATATGTTTTCAACCAACAGACATAACCACCACTCATCATGTCTCACTATGCCGTACCGGACACAGTCGTCTCAACGACCGGAAACAAGCTCGTGTCTACCCAAGACAGAGGCTTTCCCGGGTTCCTTCGGGTATGCACAAGAGGCATGTGATGGTGACTACCATCTCAACATATCAAACTCCAACAGCATGAATCATCAATATGCACTCGTGGGTTTGCACTTATCATCACAGAAAAATAACGAAGAACTCCGAGACGAGGGGTGTTGTAACCGTATCAAACAACACACGACAATATTATGCCAGGGTTCATAATGCTTGCCTTCAAGTAGTGGGGAGGTAGGGTGCATTCCAAAACTTTGAAAGTTTTTCTCCTCTCTCCAAAATCCTATTAAAAATATTTTTGAATCAAAATATAGTTTCAAAACCGTACCAAAAAGTTGACTGAAATATTTTGAAATAAATCTTAAAATAAACTAGACAATATTTGAGAGAGGTAGGAAAAAGAATCAATTCATTTGGAATTATATTTAAAAAGTTATAGGCAGTCAAAGTTTTGGTCAAAAATCTATTTTTAAAATAAAACAGAAAAAGAGAAGAAGAAAAAACGTTTCGATTACTGACCACGTCGAAGGCGTATTTTGGATTTACGCCTCCACTTATCCAGCGTGGACAGCGCGTGTGTCACTGATAGTGGGTCCAGCGGGCCCACTGGTCAGGTTTGACTAGTCCTCTCTCTCCTCTTCCTCTGCCCCGAGCGGAGTCGGGACTCCGGCGACGCTCGCCGGCGAACGGCGGCACCATTTGAGATACTGAGGGTGGAGATGGATCCGTGGGTCTAGGGCGGTCCTCCCGGTGGTCGCCAGTCAGGTGGGGACGGAGGGAGTCGCCGGCGGCGGGCTTCGCGGCGGCCGGTGGCTTCGGGAGTTTTGGGCGTTTGAACTACGGTGGCTCCTGGTCGTGTTTGAGCAGTTGGGCGGCTCTGCAAGGCGAAGGGGAGTTGGGTGGTGGTGTTGGCTGGACGGGGGAGGTCCTGGTTGCGATGAAACAGACTGGAGGGCGGCGGTGGCCGAGCTGGCCGGAGACGGGGAAGACGGCCTCTCCTGGTCGACTGCGAGCTAGGGGAGCGTTAGTGGGGTGGCTTGAGGCTGCCTGAGGTCTAGGAGGAGCTCGGGGTCACCATTTTATAGCGCAGCTAGGTCGGTTCTGCCATTGCCGAGGATAAGATCACCGGCCAACCGTCTCTGCTGCGGCAGGGCATCGTGGCACCGACGAGCGCTTGCGGACGAGTGAGGGGATAAGCTCGGACTGCTCCAGGGGCAGCTGGCATGCTGTTGCGGCTCGGGCGGCGCCGACAATGGCAGGAGCTCACTGCGGACGCCGGCGTGCCGCCAAGGGGCTCTGACGGCAGCGCTGCAGGGCACCAGGGACAGCTTGGCTCGTTCTGGTGAGCGGTCGAGGGTGGGGCGCGGCTCTGCAGGGCGAGCAAAAGTCAGGGGCGCGACGCGGCGGCTCGGTGCACGCGCGTGCAAAACATGCGCTCTGGGCGTGCACAGAGCACGCACACGACGTGTTCGACCGAATGCCAAGGGGGTCTAGAGCGCTCGGGTAGGTCTGGCAACTAACAGGACTAGTCTAGGGTTTGCAAGAAGGCTAATGGACAAGGGGGTTAGGCCAGGAAACCAAGCTTGCAAAGCTAACTAAAAACCATGTCAAGATTGGTCACGCCTACAAAGTGTTTGACAAAATGCCAAGGGCACCTAGGCCTTTCTTGGGGCGGTCATAATCTCCAGATTGGGGTCTCTTTAGGTGTAGGGGATGGTGGCCAGGTTAGCTTGTCAAGGGATGAAACTTGTTATTGCAATTATTTGAGAAAAACAGTTTTGGGCAGAAACTAAAGGCTGTCATTTCATGGACCAAAACTATTCCAATGGGTTCATGCTCTTGGACTTAAGGGTTTTGTAGGAAGGGCTACAAGTATGAAAAAGAACCATGGGTAGAAGAGCAAGCACAAATATGGTTGCAGTACAAATCCTCAAGTTGGACCAGAATGAAAATGAGGTTGATTCACTCAAAATTTTCAAAGAGCATAATTGGGTTTTTGCATAAATATGGATGATATACTCCTACTGACCTCCCTTAATTTTGGTGGAAGTTTTAAATAAATATCTAAATAGGTTGCAGTGTATAGTTGCTCACTGGACCAGATTTGAAAATCTGGTGTAGAGCTCAAAATCTCCATTGAACAGATGATGTTTTTGCATAAAAGTGATTTAGGTACATCATATGTCATCCCAAAATTTTGGTGAAAATTTTGGAGGCATTTATCAAATGGTTGCAGTGCAAAAGAGGCTCCAAACTTATGAAAACTCATTTTAAAAAGATAAGGCTCAGGAAAAACAATTATGCAAATAAAGCCACTGATTAATAAATGTTTTGTTGATAGAGTATAGAAGTCCAATAACATTTTTTGGTAAGTTTCCACTTGGGGGAAAAACTCCTCAATATTAAGGGAAAAGGGTTCTGGAAACAACAGAAAATCCAGAGAGTAAAAAAAATTTAAACTCCCGGCAAAAATTTAATAATTAAAACATGGTTAAATTTTTGGGGTGTTACATTGATCTCTCTCTCTCTCTCGTGTTCTTGATTTGGCACGATCTTGATGTATCGCGAGCTTTGCTATTACAGTTGGATCTGATGATGTTTCTCCCCCTCTACTCTCTTGTAATGGATTGAGTTTTCCCTTTGAAGTTATCTTATCGGATTGAGTCATTAAGGATTTGAGAACACTTTATGTATGTCTTGCATGTGCTTATCTGTGGTGACAATGGGATATTCACATGATCTACTTGATGTATGTTTTGGTGATCAACTTGCGGGTTCCGTAACATTGTGAACTTATGCATAGGGGTTGGCACACGTTTTCATCTTGACTCTCTGGTAGAAACTTTGGGGCACCCTTTGAAGTACTTTGTGTTGGTTTGAATAGATGAATCTGAGATTGTGTTTTGCATATCATATAATCATACCCACGGGTACTTGAGGTGACATTGGAGTATCTAGGTGACATTAGGGTTTTGGTTGATTTGTGTCTTAAGGTGTTATTCTAGTACGAACACTATGATAGATTGAACGGAAAGAATAGCTTCATGTTATTTTACTGCGAACTCTTGAATAGATCGATCAGAAAGGATAACTTTGAGGTGGTTTCGTACCCTACAATAATCTCTTCATTTGTTCTCCGCTATTAGTGATTTTGGAGTGACTCTTTGTTGCATGTTGAGGGATAGTTATATGATCCAGTTATGTTATTATTGTTGAGAGAACTTGCACTAGTGAAAGTATGAACCCTAGGCCTTGTTTCGAAGCATTGCAATACCATTTACGATCACTTTTATTACTTGTTACCTTGCTGTTTTTATATTTTCATATTACAAAAACCTATATCTACTATCCATATTGCACTTGTATCACCATCTCTTCGCCAAACTAGTGCACCTATACAATTTACCATTGTATTGGGTGTGTTGGGGACACAAGAGGCTCTTTGTTATTTGGTTGCAGGGTTGTTTGAGAGAGACCATCTTCATCCTACGCCTCCCACAGATTGATAAACCTTAGGTCATCCACTTGAGGGAAATTTGCTACTGTCCTACAAACCTCTGCACTTGGAGGCCCAACAACGTCTACAAGAAGAAAGTTGTGTAGTAGACATCATTGGGTTTTACCTTAATGATCTTTAGTAGTTGTGGATGCTTGTTAGAGTTCCAATCATAAGTGCATATGATCCAAGTAGAGAAAGTATGTTAGCTTATGCCTCTCGCTCATATAAAAGTGCAATAATGATTACCGATCTTGTTAAAAATTGCTTAGGACAATTCCGCACACCAATCCATCATTATTCCACACTCGCTACATGTAATATATTGTAATATATTCTAACTTTATGTTAACATCACCTATTTTTATATTTTAGCTCTCCGATATCATGCAAAGCTATCCTCTTAATACCCACAACATAGCTTTATTTCTTGTTTCTAGACGGAAGCAAACGTTCGATGTATGTAGAGTCGTATCAGTGGCAGATAGGACTTGAGAGAATATTGATCTTACCTTTAGCTCCTTCTGGGATCGACACTCCATACTTATCACTTCCACCTTTCGAAATTGTTATGATGATTCCTTACACTTGGGGATTATCACCCCCCAAGCTTGAGGGAGATTATCTTCTTCAATATGCACATAGTTAAATATTTCCTGTAATGCAGCTTGTTTCTTATGAGCAACAAAATATTTTTCAATGAAGTAATATATCATATCATGGGGACTAGGCACACTACCAGGAGCAAGAGTATTAAACCATATTTTAGCATCACCCTTTAATGAGAAAGGGAATAATTTGAGGATATAGTAGTAGCAAATTTTTCCTCATGAGCAAATAGAGTGGCTATATCATTTAATTTAGTAAGATGTGCCACAACGGTTTCAGTTTCATAACCATGGAAAAGGTCGTATTCAACCAAAGTAATTAACTTAGGATCGACAAAGAATTCATAATCCTTATCAATAACAAAGATAGGTGAAGTAGCAAACTTAGGATCATATTTCATTATAGCATTCAAAGATTTTTCTTTCAACTTACATAGTAATTTCTTAAGATCTTATATATCATTGCAAGCGAGAAATTCCCTAGCTATCTCTCTATCCATAACATAACCCTCAGGTATCTTAGGCAATCCATACCTAGGAGTGCTAGGTCGAATGGGTGTTTCATAATCTCCAGTTTCAATAATTTCATTAGTTTCACTAATTTCATCTATTTCAGCATTCTCAGATTCTTTAGATTTAGCAAGTTCTTCATCAAGAAATTCACCTAGTGGCTTCCCGCAAGTATACGGGATAGTTGTAGCCTCTTTCGATAAGTAAGAGTGTCGAACCCAACGAAGAGCTTCAGGTAGAACAAATACTCTCTCAAGTCCTATCGGCCACGGATACGACTCTACACACGCTTGATGTTCGCTTTACCTAGAACAAGTATGAAACTAGAAGTACTTTGTAGGTGTTGTTTGATAGGTTTGCAAGATAATAAAGAACACGTAAATATAAACTAGAGGTTGTTTAGATAAAGAAGCAATAAAGTAAATATTAGTAGAGAGCTTTTTGTTACGAGAAAGTTTTTTGTCCCTAGGCAATCGATAACTAGACCGGTAATCACTATTGCAATTCTACTTGAGGGAGAGGCATAAGCTAACATACTTTCTCTACTTGGATCATATGCACTTATGATTGGAACTCTAGCAAACATCCGCACCTACTAAAGATTCATTAAGGTAAAACCCAACCATACCATTAAAGTATCAAGTCCCCTTTATCCCATACGCAAACAACCTACTTACTCGGGTCTGTGCTTCTGTTCACTCACGCCACCCACCATAAGCAAATCATAAACATATTGCAAACCCCACAGCGGGAAGCCCTCACGCTTGCGCGACACGGAGAGCACCATAGGACAGCACCAATAATAAAACATGCAACTCAAACCAATCACGAGCATCAATTAACCCATAGGACAAAACGGATCTACTCAAACATCATAGGATAGCCATACATCATTGGGAAATACTATATAGCGTTGAGCACCATGTTTAAGTAGAGATTACAGCGGGTAAGAGAGAGGTTACACCGCTGCATAGAGGGGGGAAGAGTTGGTGATGAAGGCGGTGAAGTTGCTGGTGAAGATCGCAGTGATGATGATGGCCCCCGGCGGTGTTCCGGCGTCACTGGAAGCAAGGGGGAGAGAGCCCCCCTTCTTCTTATTCTTCTTCTTCTTCCTTGACATCCTCCCTAGATAGGATAAGGGTTCCCCCTCTGGTCCTTGGCTCCCATGGCGTGGGAGGGGCGAGAGCCCCTCCGAGATTGGATCTATCTCTCTGTTTCTGCGTTCTCAGATTCTACCCCTTCACCGTTTCTTTAATATCCGGAGATCCGTAACTCCGATTGGGGTGAATCTTTCGCCCAGATTTTTCTCATAAAATTAGCTTTCTTGCGGCAAAAGAAGGGCATCAACCGCCTTACGGGTGGCCCACGAGAGTGCCAGGCGCGCCCAGGGGGTGTGGGCGCACCCCCTGTCTCGTGGCCACCTCGGACACCGTTTCGTGTTGATTCTTCCTCCGGAAAATCCCAAATATTCCAAAATAATTCTCCGTCCATTTTTATCCCGTTTGGACTCCATTTGATATTGGTTTTCTGTGAAACATAAAACATGCAACAAACAGGAACTGGCATTGGGCACTGGATCAATATGTTAGTCCCAAAAATAGTATAAAAAGTTGCCAAAAGTATATGAAAGTTGAAGAATATTGGCATGGAACAATCAAAAATTATAGATACGACGGAGATGTATCAGCATCCCCAAGCTTAATTCCTGCTCGTCCTCGAGTAGGTAAATGATAAAAAAGATAATTTTTGATGTGGAATGCTACCTAGCATAATCTTGATCATATGTCTAATCATGGCATGAATATTAAGACACGAGTGATTCAAAGCAATAGTCTATCATTTGACATAAAAACGATAGTACTTCGAGCGTACCAATAAAGCAATCATGTCTTTTCAAAACAACATGGCCAAAGCAAGCTTATCCCCACAAAATCATACAGTTTGGCCATGCTTCATCTTCGTCACACAAAATGCTCCCATCATGCACAACCCCGATGACGAGCCGAGCAGTTGGTTCATACTTTTTAACGCGCTTCAGCTTTTTCAACCCTCACGCAATACATGAGCGCAAGCCATGGATATAGTTGTCACACCCAATATGTGATACTATCCTAATGAGACTCGAAGGTCCCACCAAGGATAGAACCGCATATTGAAACGCTTTTGCAAGGTGGATATCTTTACATCAACATTACATAATAGATGAGGATACATACAAGAGGCATACAGTGCCACACGAATACAACATAACAATACATAAGAGCATCATCCGGCTACGGATGAAACACAAACATAAACTCAAATGACAACCACCCTGCTAGCCCAGGCTGCCGACCTGGAACCTATCCCCTGATCGAAGAAGAAGCAGAAGAAGAACTTTGAAATAAGCAAACATCGCTCTCGCGTCATGATCATCGCATAACCTGTACCTGCAACTATTGTTGTAGTAATCTGTGCCACGAGGACTCAGCAATCCCATTACCATGGGTATCAAGACTAGCAAAGCTTAAAGGGAAAGGAAGGGGTAAAGTGGTGAGGCTGCAGCAGCGACTAAGCATATATGGTGGCTAACATACGCAAATAAGAGCGAGAAGAGAGCAAGCGGAACGGTCGTGAAGCTAGCAATGATCAAGAAGTGATCCTGAACTCCTACTTACATCAAACATAACCCAAAAACGTGTTCACTTCCCGGACTCCGCCGAAAAGAGACCATCATGGCTACACACGCGGTTGATGCGTTTTAATTCGGATCTGGTGTCAAGTTATCTACAACCGGACATTAACAAATTCCCATCTGCCTATAACCGCAGGCACGGCTTTCGAAAGATTATACCCTGCAGGGGTGTCCCAACTTAGCCCATGATAAGCTCTCGCGATCAACGAAGGATATACCTTCTCCCAGGAAGACCCAATCAGACTCGGAATCTCGGTTTACAAGACATTTCGACAATGGTAAAACAAGACCAACAAAGCCACCCGGATGTGCCGACAAATCCCGATAGGAGCTGCACATATCTCGTTCTCAGGGCACACCGGATGAGCAAGACGACGGGTTGGCATAGACCCTGGTTGCCCAGGGGGCGCCGGACATCGCTCAGGTTGGACCAACACTCGGAGGAGCACTGGCCCGGGGGGGTAAAATAAAGATGACCCTCGGGCTCCGGAAACCCAAGGGAAAAAGGGCTAGGTGAGGCAAATGGTAAACCAAGGTTGGGCCTTGCTGGAGGAGTTTTATTCAAAGCGAACTGTCAAGGGGGGTCCCATAAATCACCCAACCGCGTAAGGAACGCAAAAATCCGGGAACATAACACTGGTATGATGGAAACTAAGGCGGCAAGAGTGGAACAAAACACCAGGCATAAGGCCGAGTCTTCCACCCTTTACCAAGTATATAGATGCATTAATTAAATAAGAGATATTGTGATATCCCAATATAAACCTGTCCACCATGGGGCAATCTTCAACTTCACCTGCAACTAACAACGCTATAAGAGGGGCTAAGCAATGCGGTAACATAGCCAAGCGATGGTTTGCTAGGAAGGGTGAAAAGGTTAGAGGCTGACATGGAAATTTGGGAGGCTTGAAGAGCAAGTGATAGGTAGCGTAGCAAAGCGATAGAACGAAGCAACTAGCATAGCAATGATAGTAGTGAGATCCAGGCTAGCGGTCATCTTGCCTGAAATCCCGCTAGGAAGAAGAACGAGTCCATGAAGAAGACGAACGGGAGTAGTCGAACGAATCCTCACAATCGCAACATTACCGGAACTAAGAAGCAACACCGGAAAGAAACAAACACCATGGTAAATGCACAAGCATAAACATGGCATGATGCACAAACAAGTATGATGCATGTCCGGTTTAATGAGGCATGGCATGGCAATATGCACAAACAACACTACAAGTTAAGTGGAGCTCAATATGCAACGAGTTGCATATTGACAAAACACCACATTGACATATTGAGTTTAATCTCGTTTAAGCTACCAAACAATATTAAATGTTGTTAAACATGGTAAGAGGTGAAGCATAATTAAACTACCTATCTAGGCAAGTTTAAATGAGGCCGGAACAACAAACAACAATTCTGGAAAAATCCCCATGTGCATAAAATGAATTTAGTTCTGTTCTGCCCTAAACCATATTTTAAGGTTGTTAAACAGGAAAATAAAGTGGACCGTGTTAAACTAGGCATTTTTCCACCCCATTTACATATAAAGTTTATTTAAAACCGAGCTACGATTATTTAGTTATGAATTAAAGCATTTTAGCATGGCATTTAAGCAAATTAATGCAAACAGCAATTTAAACATTTTAAACATGGATGAAAATGGCATATTATTAATCTACACAAAATTCTAAGCATTTCACATGTTTGAATCATTTTAATCCGATGCACGATTAATGAGTTATTAATGCATGAACTTCAAGGGTTTTTCTGTAAATCTGTAAACACTGGATAAATAGACAAATTCGCAGAGACTGGAAAAAAAATACTACTGGGCTGAAACTGTTGGGTGCTGGGCTGCTCACCTAGCTGGGCTAGGCCCAGATCGGTGGAGGTGGGAGCTGCTCACATTGGGCCTGCAGGCGCGCGCGGAGCTGGGCCTCAAGGGCGAAGGGAGCTGGGCCTGCGCGTGGAGCGGACGCGGTCAACGGGGCTGGGTCGAGCGCTCGTCGTCCTCTTGCTCGAAGCAGAGGATGCAGGGGGCGACGGCCACGGTAGGGGAGGCTTCAGGCGATTCAGGGCGCGGCGGCGGATTCGAGTGCAGCGGGGCGACGGCGAGGGCGGAGCAACGCGACGGCGGAGGGGCAGTTCCCGGTGGTGGCTTGAGCATCGGGCGGCCATGGCGCTCCTGCTAGTCCCTGCAAGAGAGAGGCAGCAGGGAGATGAGAGGGAGAGAGAGAAAGTGAAGGGAAGGAGGGGACGGAGGAGAAGGGAGGCGAGGCCAGTCCTGGGATCGAGGTCGCCGGCTAGCACGCTCACCGGGGCGGCGCGGGTCGCGAGGAGGAGGAGCGCTCGGGCATCTCCTGTGCGGTGGCTTGGGCGGAGGAGACAAAGCGAGCAAGGCCGTGGCCTCGATCCAACCTGGATCAAGCGCCGACTGGCTACGGGAGAGCTCGAGGTCGGGCATGCGGCTGCGCGTGGGAGGCTAGGAATGGAGCGGAACGGAGAACAAGGGACGTGGTTGGAGGGCGAGAGAGGATCTGGATCGGGCGCTAGCTCTGGTTGGTGGATTTTGGATTGGGAGCGATCCCAAGGAAGAGAGGAGCGGCGGCGGGGAGGATTTGATGGATGGATGGGACAGGGCTAGGGTTTCATCTGCATATATATATAGCAGGTGGTTAGTTTAGGGGCTATCTGGACCCTCCGGTTTAGATCGGGTGGTCGAGAAAAATAGGGCTAGGGAGTCCAAAAGAGCAAACAGAGATGTTTTATAGATGTTAGGGGATGATCCGGACTCATTGGTCATGACCGCTCGGGTCGGGTTCGGGGGAGGTTTCAGACACGCGCAAGATGGGGCTGCGAGCTGGCAATAGAGGTTAGGTGGTCACGGAACGGTCAACGAAGGCAAGGGGTTTGATGAGCTCAGAAAAGAGAGAGAAGAGAGCGGTCCGGTTGATCTGAGAGAAGGTCAACGAGACACGGAAGAAGCGGCAACTACGAGCGGATACGGGTTTTTTGAAAACATATGATGCGATGCACATGATGCTATGAGATGAGATGCACGCCACGAACAAAAAGCAAAACAGAAGACAAAAACCCAACCACGGAAGAAATGACATATCGCATCTCCGGAAAAGGCAAGAGTTGGAGTTACGAATATGGAAAGTTGCATCCGGGGCGTTACAACACTCCACCACTACGAGAGGATCTCGTCCCGAGATCTAGGATGGCACCGGAGGGAAAAGGAAGAGGAAGAGAAGAGGTAAACTAAGTTGCTTCTTCGACCAATGAGTGAAACCACGAACATTGAGAGGTTGAAAAGTTAAAAGAAAGAACACAACAGAGTTGAACACAATTGAGAGCACTGCGGTAGAAAAATAGAAACAAGGAACACCATTTGAACCTTGGAGGTTGCAAAGCTATGAATGACGAGTACAATGGACAAGAAGGAATTGGAACCACTCTGGTTAAAATAAGATGAGAGAGGGAATAAGATTGATATAATTTGGGCAGCACTCCGAATGAATGAAGAAGGAAAACTTGATAAGATGGAAAGAACTTGAAGAGATGACAGAACACTCCATTTAAATGGATAAGCATGGAAAGAACACGATCCTCAATTCAAGATGATGAGTGAAGAGAGCAACATCACAATGCCTCCGGAACGAAAGAATAGAAGCTAGATTGGAATAACAGAATGGAGAAGAAAATGCCAACTTCTGCCACAGATGAGCTTGAAAAGCATCCTTGCAAAGAAGAATTGGACGGAGTTGTTGGAAAATCAACAACGAAAAGCACAAGCTTATTATGGGCTTATGGCAAACTCTCAAAATGATGAGGTGACAACCCGCCACTAATAGAAACAATTGATTGCTTGAGATCAATGAAGATAAGAGAAACTTCTTTCACCAAGAGGATCATTGGAGAACTTGGGTCATTGATAAGCACCACAATTAGCAACATTCCTTCGGGAAGGCTTTTAGGTGAAATTTTAACCAAGATAACTCCAAAGAAGAGATTGATGGATTTAAAATACCTCATTGTCGGTGTCAAAACCGGCAGATCTCGGGTAGGGGGTCCCGAACTGTGCGTCTAGGCGGATGGTAACAGGAGACGAGGGACACGATGTTTTTACCCAGGTTCGGGCCCTCTTGATGGAGGTAAAACCCTACGTCCTGCTTGATTAATATTGATGATGTGGGTTACAAGAGTAGATCTACCACGAGATCAAGGAGGCTAAACCCTAGAAGCTAGCCTATGGTATGATTGTTGTTCGTCCTATGGACTAAAGCCATTCGGTTTATATAGACACCGGAGAGGGCTAGGGTTACACAGAGTCGGTTACAATGGTAGGAGATCTACATATCCGTATCGCCAAGCTTGCCTTCCACGCTAAGGAAAGTCCCATCCGGACACGGGACGAAGTCTTCAATCTTGTATCTTCATAGTCTTGGAGTCCGGCCGATGATGGTAGTTCGGCTATCCGGACACCCCCTAGTCCGGGACTCCCTCAGTAGCCCCTGAACCAGGCTTCAATGACGACAAGTCCGGCGCGCATATTGTCTTCGGCATTGCAAGGCGGGTTCCTCCTCCGAATAATTTATAGAAGATTGTGAACACCAGGATAGTGTCCGGCTCTGCAAAAATAAATTCCACATACCACCGTAGAGAGAATAATATTACACCAGATCAATCTGCTGACGTATTCTGCGGCGTGACGTCACACCACTTCCAAGCCTTTACTCGAATTGTTTTTATTGTTCCACCTCAGCGCGTTTAGCGAGGCAGTTTCCTTGGCACGTCTTGTCGAAGCAGAGATAGTGTTCCCCTTATTCCGGGATTCCCATCAATACGGACGTGGGTCACCCAACCGCGCCCGTTGCCACGCCCCCTCCATCGAAGGTGGGTTCCAAACGGTCACGGGGACGGCTCTTGGTATTCTTCCTCTTTATAATGAGACCAAGGCCCGTTCTTTTTATTCAATCCTCTATCGAATCCGCCCCTCTCCCTGAGTTCCAACACCCAGGGCTCCGAATTCAGGTACCTTCGATCCACGACAATGTCCGGTCCTGATCTACGAGGCCGGTGGATGCCCTCCTCCGTCACGGAGAAGGACGTGCTAAAGCTGAGAGATGCCAGGTACTTAACCTACGAGATTTCGCATAGGCTGCCTGCCCGAGGGCAAGTTATCCCAACTCCCGAGCCTGGCGAGATCGTCATGTTCATGTCTCACTTCCGTCGGGGTTTAGGCTTCCCGACGGATCCCTTCATGAGGGGGCTCATGTTTTACTATGGGCTGGAATTCCACGACCTGGCTCCGGAGTCCATCCTCCATATCTCATCATTCATTGTCGTCTATGAAGCCTTCCTCTGCACTACCCCTCACTTCGGCTTATGGCTCAAAACCGGCAATGTGGAGCCGAAGATGATTGAGGGGCGTCAGGCAGAGTGCGGCGGGGCGGTTATAAGCAAGAGGGCCAAAGCTCCATGGCCCAAGGGCTCTTTCCAAGAGGAGCTCGGCTTGTAGCAACAGGAGTGGTTTTATATCACTGCTCCCCGGGGCAGCAAGCAGAAGTCGCCGCCCGTCTTTCGCTCGGGCCCTCCACAGCAGCTGACGTCATGGGTCAACAAGGGGCGTGACTGGGGGCCGCCCAAAGACGTCCCCCTGTTGCAGGACCGGATTCGAGTCCTTCAAGAAAGGGAGATCAATCTGGTCGCAGTGGTGAAGGTCATGTTGATCCGGCGCCTACTTCCCTGCAAACGTCGCCCCCTCCGTCTGTGGGAATTTAATTCGGAGGGGCCGCGAGCTCTTCAACACTTCATGGGTTTGACTCCCATGGAGATGTATAAACTGTTCTTCGGATCGCAAGAGACGCATCCGGAATTGACCGAGGACGCTGGCCTAAGCTGCAATCGCCCGGATACTCAAGTAAGTAGCCCTGTGTCCGGACACACCATCCATTTATTTATCATGAGCTTGCCTTTTAACCAGCTATCCCTGGACAGGAGTGGATAGCGCAAGCACAATTGATACGGTGTCCGGCCCCCCTCCCTGAGACCACGCAGGATCCCGTGTTAATCAAAATGTTGGAGGTTGCACCTTCGAATGAGGGCGAAGGGGGGCACGGGGAAACTGTCACCTCTACCAAGGAGGCGTTTAGTAAGGGAGGAACCGAGAGTCCCTCCTTCCAGGGGGAGAAGAGGGACGCTTCCGAAGACCCGGAGGCCAAGGCCTCAAAGCGGGGAAAGAAATTTGTACCGAAGGTCCTGCGCCAGAAAGTGCCCCGGCCGTACTGTCTCCTCAGAGGAATCAGTCCTCTAATGAGCTGTAAGTGAAAAGGGGGATTTTAATATTATCAGACACCCCTGCTTAATGTATAAAGGTAACAAAGTTTTTACCTTGTAGTTCGGATCCCAGCCCATCTCAGCACAGCTCATCTTCGGGAGACCTTCGTCCGGAGATGATGGAAAGAGAAACGCCTTCATCTGCCGCCCCGTCATGCGGGGCGGACGACCCTGAGGTGTTGTCGCGGAGGGTCTCCCCGAATCCGGCGGGACTAGAGAGTTCGGCGACCATTGGAGTACGGCCGGTGGAGCTGCATGATTTGCTAAAGAGGGCGTCCATCTCAGAAGATCACCGCACATTAATGGGTGATGTGATTGAGAGGATCTCGTCCGCCGAAACCGGGTTGTATGAGGCCGTCGGAAGTTTACTGGCGGGATTTGAGGTACGCAAAAAATGACATACCTGTGGACAGTTTTGCACATGAAGTGCGCCCTGTATAGATAGTAGCCCCCGAGACTTGGTATGTTGTCGAAAACGACAGCGTGCCTAGGATCGTAATATCCGTTATTAACTGTCGCCTTTCCCATGCAGGTGGCGGAACGTTCGGTGGCCAGCCGGACTGATGAATTTGCCGAGCTGAAGAAGCAACTCGACGCTGCAGATGCGGACATCTCGCTAGTCAATAGACGACTTGATGAGTCACAAGGTATGTGGTTGCCCCGCGGTTTGGTTAGTAAGGGAGCTGACGCCCATTCCATACAAATTGTGTGCTTAGATGCAGATGGCGCTGCTGCTGTGGAGGACCTTCGAGCAGAACTTGATCGGGCCAAGGAGCAAGCTAGAAAGAGCGAGGCGGCTGCCTTGAAGGCAGCGGAAGGGCTAGAAGCCGAGAAGGCTGCTCACTGCCGAAGCAGGGAGGAGATGGCTAGAGTGGCCATGAAATTAAGAGTTGCTACCGACCGCCTGGAAGTTCTTGAAGGAGAACGCCGAGCGGAGCAAGAGGACCTGAAGAAGGCCGATGCCGAGGCCAAGGATGCCCGTAGTGCGATGCGGGCTATGAAGGAGGAACTGCGTCAGGTCGGAGACATTGTGGCTGGAAAGCCCTTTATGCTGCGTAGGAAGTTCACGGATCCGAAGTATGCTCAGCTGGGCCGATTGTACGGTGCGGAGGATCCTTATTTGGACTTGGCGGCGAGTGCGGCTGACGCAGTCGTGCACTTTCGAAGCCAGGAGGATCATGAAATGGAAGAGCTTTTCTGGTCTCAATTCCATAGTCCGGAGCGTCCACTTCTGTTGAGTGATCGGCTGGTTGAGTGGGCTGAGCTGAATAGATTGTCCGGACTGGCCATGACGGATGTGGTAACTCATCTGTGGCCGAAAAGGCCCAAGCCGAAGAGTTAATTTGGCTTGTTGCAGCAATTCCTTGGGGCAGTGCCGCATATTAAGGCGATGAAGCGGTCGGCATGCATAGAAGGTGCGCGGATGGCTCTCGCCCGTGGTAAAACATACTGGGTGGAGATGGATGCCACCGCTGCTGCATCCCGGGGTTTGGACAGAAGCCGATTCCCCACCGAGCATTACTATGAGGAAGTCCTGCAGGGCGCTCGTATAATAGAGTCGCAGTGCTCGAAAGATGTTATGTTTGAATGATATGTATGATTTCTAAGATCATGTTTATAATGCAATGACTTTTTATACTTGTGTGTTCAAGTATTGAACTATCTCCTGTGCGGCCGTATATGTATGTATAATCTGAAAGATGGCAGTCTTTGGCTTCAGCCCCCACGCACATGATGCGGGGGTGTTTGCAAAAAGAAAAACGCTTTTTCACACTTAATCCAACGTCTTGGTCCTTTTAACGAGGTGATAGAATAGCAACCTAGGCAACCGGACTATAATGCTTTATCACTTCCACTTAGCCATAGGAGCTCGAATGTGGGGCTACTATATAGCCCCTGATGGCACCGCGCTTCTCCGAACTTGGGGCGCGTATGTGCCTGACCGGGAAGCGATCCTTCGTCAAAGCAGAGGAATTCTAAACATTCCAATGGTCGATCGAGTGGTTGACCAGTCTCTCGCTATATCATGACAGTCAGTTTTCGGCTTTCTCTACTGAGGTGCTCTCCCGGCCGAACCGGGGCACAATCGTAGTAGTTCTCCTGGTGCCGTATTAGCCGATGATACGGAACGTAAGGCAGCAAAGCACAGGAGCCGGGCAAACCCAACATTTGACCAAAGACATGATTCGGAGCTGATGCATATAAGGCCTAACTCGAGACGCCGAACACTCCCTGAGGTGTTCGGTCTTTATGATATCAGGCAGAATAAAGCCCTAAGCCCCTAGTGTCCAGGTACAGGCGGGAACTTCTGACGCGGCCGATGCCAAAACGCCAGCCTCCTCCTCGGCTCTGGTAGGAAACCGGGGGATGTGTATCAACAAGAGACAGTGAGAAAGGTTTACGCAGGGTCTTAATCTGAAAAGAATCCTTGCAACGGGTCCCTACTGCACGTCTGCACCTGTGTCTCCGTTGTGCTGTATCCTGGACGGGTGTAGCACGTGCTTCATCTGTAAAAGAGAAGGACTTAGTTTCTAAGAAATATCATGCAAAAAGTGTATCAAAATAAAGTATAATTTGGAAGATGAAGAAAGTTGAGCTTTATTAGCTTTCGTCATTTATGCGCGCGGCCCCCTAAAAAAAGGGGGGAATGCGGCTGGGAAGCCCCTTGTTAAGTTACGCCGGACTCGTCTAACCATGTCCAAGGTCTAGATGACCTGTTTTTAGGGGCTTTGACCTGCAAGGTCGGAATAATGTGTGGCTGTCTAGGCAGTCGCACATTCTCCATGGTCGAGAGACACCTGGAGTTTTAAGAATATGCCACGTGGACCGGGCATTTTTAAGCGTAAGAGACGCGTAATGTGGTATTGCATTAAAGCGGGCGAAAGCTGCACGCCCCAGTAGTGCTTAAGGGCTACTGCTAAATGGGGCGATGGAGGGTGAGCTTTTCACGACGGAGGTTGTCGGATGAACCGAACACGACCCCTAGTGGTACAGAGCCTGTAAAATTGGCTGAAAAGGCCTGGCGTCACTCCTTTCAAGGAAGTGCTTGATATGGCGAGTTTTGGTGGGTTCTATCCCCAATCTGCGGACGGTGTCCTGGTATAGCAGGGGCCACACTACGTGTTATCACGTGAAGTGAGTTCACTATTTTGACTTCTAATGGGAAAGTCTTTTGGTTTCCGGAGCGCTACTTTTGGGTTTCGTCACTTTCACTTGGTGTGTCGAGCCCCTTGTGTTCGGCGTTAAGTCGGCCGGACTGCTTGAAGACCAAACAATCTTTGTGGGTATGGTTTGCAGGCTTCCCGGAGGTACCGTGTATTTGACATAGTCTATCCAGAATCTTGTTGAGGTTGGATAGCTCGTCACTGTTATCCTTTAAGGGCAGTGTTTTGTTGTTCGGCCGAGAGCTTTTGAATCCGGCGTTGACCGCCGTACTATTTGGGCCATTCTCCTTGTTCCGGCACTGATCTTTTTTGCGTCGTGATTTCCCATTTTCATCCTTGATTTCGAATGTACTCGGGTCGCTGGTGCTGCATCTAGCCAACTAGCTGTCTTCCCCCACGCAAAAGCGGGTCATGAGACTTGTTAGTGCGGCCATTGTTCTTGGTTTTTCCTGGCCGAGGTGTCTGGCGAGCCATTTGTCTCAGACGTTGTGTTTGAAGGCTGCTAAGGCTTCAACGTCCGGACAGTCGACTATTTGGTTCTTTTTAGTGAGGAACCTGTTCCAGAATTTGCGTGCTGATTCTCCGGGCTGTTGAGTTATGTGACTTAAATCATCTGCATTCAGAGGCCGGACATAAGTCCCCTGAAAATTTGCTCGAAACGCATCCTCAAGCTCTTCCCAACTCCCAATCATATTTTCTGGGAGGCTTTTAAGCCAATGCCGGGCCGGCCCTTTGAGCTTGAGGGGAAGGTATTTTATGGCATGGAGATCGTCTCCTCTTGCCATGTGTATGTGTAGGATATAATCCTCAATCCAGACTCCGGGGTCTGTTGTTCCGTCGTATGCCTCTATGTTTATGGGTTTAAATCCCGCTGGAAATCCATGATCCAGTACCTCGTCGGTAAAACATAGTGGGTGTGCGGCGCCCCTGTATTTGGGTGTGCCGTTGTCTTCAAATGCTCGGCTGGTTGTGTTACTTCCTGGAGTCTTCTTTTTTGGCCCATAGATAGACCTGGCCGGGTTATCCTTTTTCTGAAGATCTTTATGCTGATCATGTGCCGGCTTGTGTGTGGAGCCCCGTGTTGCTCTTGGCCTGTCATCTGGTCGTCTATCCGGCCAGGCGGCCCCTTTCTTTTTTGACTGTGGGGGCTCGAAGGCCTCCTCGTCAAATTCGGGCAACAGCTTGCGCTTCGGGTAGCTCTTTGTCTGGTGACTAGTGCCATATTTATCTGCGGTGTTGAGTACTTTGCTCCATCTCATTCTGAGTGTGTCTTCCGCTGTTTTGAGCTTCCGCTTTTGCTTCTTCAAACTTCTTGCAGTGGCGACGAGCCTGTTATGGAGATTCGTATGCTCTGGTGATGTGAGATCATCTTCGTCGGGGATGGGTTGCTTGTCCGGTTCATGTCCGTCTGGCTGCTTGTTGACGTGTGCGTCATCCACTGCTTCGCCCTGCTCTAGGGCCGGGTCCATATGGGTACCGTTTTTTTCGATGCCCGTCTTTGGGTGGCGCTTGCGTCGCCGCTTTGTTTGTCTGTTGGGGGAGTTGTCCTTCGCCACGTCCCGTTTTTCCTCGTTGTCGCTTCCTTTTGGTGTGTCCACCATGCATAAGTTGTGGGATGGGGTGGCTTTCCTGCGCCCGTTAGGCGCTGGTTCTTGGTCGTCCCCGGCATCATCGTCCATACCGTCGATGTCCTCGCAGTCGTAGTCTAGCATGTCAGTTAAATCGTCGACAGCGGCTACCAAGTGGGTGGTGGGTGGGCTTTGAATTTCTTCGTCGTCCGCATCCCAACCGTCCTGACCGCAGTCCGGCCAAGGCTCTCCTGATAACGAGAGATATTTTAGCGAACTCAAGATGTCGCCGAAAGGTGAGTGTTGAAAGACGTCCTCTGCGGTGAACTCCATGATCAGCGCCCAATCGGATTCGATCAGGGCGGGCGCGGGAGGTTCGGAGTCCGGCGAGGAGTCCGGCACCTCGGAGTCACGAGCTTTATGAGGGACAAAGTCAGTGTTCGGCTCTATCGCCATAGAGGTTGCAGCCCCCGAGGCGGTGTCTAGGCATCCGTCCTCGATCTGCGCGGCCGGCTCCAAATTGAGGATCGGAGCGGGCTCGAGTGCGGCTTCCAGGGTACTGTCCGGCGGCAGAGCTAAATCATGCTCGACGTGACAGTGCGGCACGCTCGGCTGTGGCTCGAATCCATCGAAGATCAAGTCCCCGCGGATGTCAGCCGTGAAGTTCAAACTTTCAAATCTGACCTGACGGCCAGGGGCGTAGCTTTCGATCTGCTCTAGATGGTCAAGCGAATTGGCCCGCAGTGCAAAGCCGCCGAATACGAAGATCTGTCCGGGGAGGAAGGTCTCACCCTGGACTGCATCGTCGTTGATGATCGAAGAAGCCATCGAGCCTATCGGTGGCGACACAGAGGAACTCTCAATGAAAGCACCAATGTCGGTGTCAAAACCGGCGGATCTCAGGTAGGGGGTCCCGAACTGTGCGTCTAGGCGGATGGTAACAGGAGACGAGGGACACGATGTTTTTACCCAGGTTCGGGCCCTCTTGATGGAGGTAAAACCCTACGTCCTGCTTGATTAATATTGATGATGTGGGTTACAAGAGTAGATCTACCACGAGATCAAGGAGGCTAAACCCTAGAAGCTAGCCTATGGTATGATTGTTGTTCGTCCTATGGACTAAAGCCATTCGGTTTATATAGACACCGGAGAGGGCTAGGGTTACACAGAGTCGGTTACAATGGTAGGAGATCTACATATCCGTATCGCCAAGCTTGCCTTCCACGCTAAGGAAAGTCCCATCCGGACACGGGACGAAGTCTTCAATCTTGTATCTTCATAGTCTTGGAGTCTGGCCGATGATGGTAGTTCGGCTATCCGGACACCCCCTAGTCCGGGACTCCCTCACTCATTCTTGACAATAATATGAATCATGAAACATGAAGGAAATTGTCAAGAGTGACATAACACCACCTCAAAAGATAAGGTAGAAAGAATTGCACTTTGGAATGCAAGATGAAGAATACTTGAATTGCTCAAAACAAAACATGTGTTGGGCACCATGTTTATTTTTGAGTATAGCTTGGCGGATCATAGCTTCGCGAGAAATCTTGAAGAACAATTGAAGAATGAAAAGAATCCTTGACGAACCATCATGTAGAGCCTCCATGAAGAACTCCAGTAATAAAAGGATGACAGAAAGAAAGAGAGGTTGAAAACACAAGGTGAACCCTTGCAATGATTTAGATGGAGCTTCGCGACGAGATAATTGAGAGAGCTTGGAACTTCGAAAAGAAAGATGAAGCCTCTCGAACCGAGAATGTGATATGATGACCAACTTCGGAAAGAAGAAACTAGATTACTTGGATGAAACAATAATAAGAATTACGTTATGCCTATCCTTCACCAATTTAAATTGATGACAAGCAACGGATTTGGCATACTACTTATTCCCGTAGAAAGGATTAAGAGAGATATAGCGCAAACTTGGGAAGGTCTTCAACGAACCACCGATGGGATTGGAAAGAACGAATGAATTGATATGATAATGAAGGAAGTGAAATCTTGAACGAACCACCGTAAGAATTGAAAATGAAAGTAGCAAAGGCACAATTCACCAGAAAAAATGAAGATACTTGAGGGGATTTAGATACAAGTGAACGAAGAGATCATGAGCTGATTAGAGGATATTTGAACGATGCACCGGTAAGATTTGGAGAATGATAGCTACACGCTGAGAATGAAGAATTATGACATGATGGCCTTCGGAGGAAAGAAATGGAAACAACTCATGAAATGCTCCGGATGGGTGAAAATAATTCTCACAATCAAAAACAATTATGAGAGGATGGCATCAAGCTAGAACCATGAATCTTGAAGAGAATGGAGCAAGATTGAAGAGAAACTCTTCTTCGGTCTTCAAAATTCGAGAATGACGACGAGAAACACCACCATGAATTGTTGAGACACTCCAGAATGAAAATTAGAAAGGTTGACCCAACGACGAAAGAATTTGAAAGATCTTGCAGAAAGACATTTGACTGATGATAATTCATTCTTACATCAAACTTCAAAACGAATTTGGGAATGGCTCCGGGAAAATTAGAAGAGTCAGGTAAGATCCTGGAAAAAGACCTGTGGGTTAGGGCCCACTCAAAAGATACACCTTCGAAAAATTACTTGAAAGGGAAATTGCACCGGTTGAATTAAATGACTTGAATGAGATAACAACCTCGAAATATCTTGAACGGATTGAGAATGGAAACACAAGTCTTTTGAAATATCTTCAGCACTCTGGAACAAATGAATAACAAAAGGTGAGTGATTGAGAGGTGCACCGGTATGGGAAAACATTTGACACAAGGAAAAGAATATGATCAACACTGAAAGCTTGAAATTAATCCACCGGAGAAGAAAATAACAAAGAATGACGAACTTGAAACTCCTGGCCAACTTCACGATAATCACCGGGTAAGAACATTGATTGAAAAGAGTGAAGATACTTCACATGAATAAATGGATACTTGATTAACATATATGAGTCCTTGAAGAAAAGGGTGGGAGGGTGGGGAAAAACAAAGACAACTTGGGATGAACGAAACAAACACCGGTGAGAAAACTTAGAGTTGATCTTGCAGATGGGGAGAATGATGGGATCATCTCGAAGAGAAGCGCACCGGTTGGAAAAGAATTAACATGACAACCTCAATGATCAAAAGGATTAGTATTCACATAGCAATATGAGAACACCATTTGAAAGGTATGGAATCAACACTTGACATTGAAGCAACTCGAATACCATAACTCAAAACAAAACAAAGGATTTGGCTTGCAGAATAAGCCGGAACAAATACATATGATAGAGATTTACCCAATCCCATATCATGCATCTGTCGAAAAGATATTCTAGGAGCTACCTGAATTCCCACCTATAAACTCCCAAAACTTTCTGGTTATGCAATCTGGTGTTGGGGATACAGGGGAAGCAATATATCTCACCCAAACTAACAATCCCTACATCCAGCTGTATCCATCCGTCAACACATAACCAAGAAACCTTCAGAAATCGTGTACCTCAACCTTCGAAAAGCATCCGTTATACGAGTTATGGCAATACTCCCGAACTCCCACCCCAGTACTGGGTGGCGTCGAGGTTATCTCACCAACAACTGCATAAAAGAGATTTTTTATGTCGGCAAAACTCAGGTATTCCAGAACTGCAATGATAAAATTGTGACGACAACACCTCGGAGCTCAACTCCCCGGGTCAATGCCACATAATAGACAGGAGGCACCAAGAACAATGTTCTCGTCACAAAACCATCGGAACGATTCCAAGATACACGCGTGATCCTAAATTTTTTTTAGTGAAATTTGAGAAGAGGAAAGTCAAAACATCTACGTCAGGAGACCTCACCAGAGCGACGAAGGGGCTGGGGAGTAAAAAGAATCCTACTCTCCGATATATATAATCCTAAGACTCAAAATAGTTTTCTTCTAGACTCAACAACGGCCAACAATCAAGGGGGCTCCTATGGTCGGTCGAGGCTCTGATACCAACTTGTCACGCCCAATATGCGATACTATCCTAAAGAGACTCGAAGGTCCCACCAAGGATAGAACCGCATATTGAAACGCTTTTGCAAGGTGGATATCATTACATCAACATTAAATAATAGATGGGGATACATACAAGAGGCATACAGTGCCACACGAATACAACATCACAATACATAAGAGCATCATCCGGCTACGGATGAAACACAAACATAAACTCAAATGACAACCACCCTGCTAGCCCAGGCTGCCGACCTGGAACCTATCCTCTGATCAAAGAAGAAGCAGAAGAAGAACTCCGAAACAAGCAAACATCGCTCTCGCGTCATGATCATCGCATAACCTGTACCTGCAACTGTTGTTGTAGTAATCTGTGAGCCACAAGGACTCAGCAATCCCATTACCATGGGATCAAGACTAGCAAAGCTTAAAGGGAAAGGAAGGGGTAAAGTGGTGAGGCTGCAGCAGCGACTAAGGATATATGGTGGCTAACATACGCAAATAAGAGCGAGAAGAGAGCAAGCGGAACGATCGTGAAGCTAGCAATGATCAAGAAGTGATCCTGAACTCCTACTTACGTCAAACATAACCCAAAACCGTGTTCACTTCCCGGACTCCGCCGAAAAGAGACCATCATGGCTACACACGCGGTTGATCCGTTTTAATTTGGATCTGGTGTCAAGTTATCTACAACCGGACATTAACAAATTCCCATCTGCCTATAACCGCAGGCACGGCTTTCGAAAGATTATACCCTGCAGGGGTGTCCCAACTTAGCCCATGATAAGCTCTCGCGATCAACGAAGGATATACCTTCTCCCAGGAAGACCCGATCAGACTCGGAATCCCGGTTTACAAGACATTTCGACAATGGTAAAACAAGACCAGCAAAGCCACCCGGATGTGCCGACAAATCCCGATAGGAGTTGCACATATCTCGTTCTCAGGGCACACCGGATGAGCAAGACGACGGGTTGGCATAGACCCTGGTTGCCCAGGGGGCGTCGGACATCGCTCAGGTTGGACCAACACTCGAAGGAGCACTGGCCCGGGGGGTAAAATAAAGATGACCCTCGGGCTCCGGAAACCCAAGGGAAAAAGGGCTAGGTGAGGCAAATGGTAAAACCAAGGTTGGGCCTTGCTGGAGGAGTTTTATTCAAAGCGAACTATCAAGGGGGTCCCATAAATCACGCAACCGCGTAAGGAACGCAAAAATCCGGGAACGTAACACCGGTATGACGGAAACTAGGGCGGCAAGAGTGGAACAAAACACCAGGCATAAGGCCGAGTCTTCCACCCTTTACCAAGTATGTAGATGCATTAATTAAATAAGAGATATTGTGATATCCCAATATAAACCTGTCCACCATGGGGCAATTTTCAACTTCACCTGCAACTAACAACGTTATAAGAGGGGCTAAGCAATGCGGTAACATAGCCAAGCGATGGTTTGCTAGGAAGGGTGAAAAGGTTAGAGGCTGACATGGCAATTTGGGAGGCTTGAAGAGCAAGTGATAGGTAGCACAGCAAAGCGATAGAACGAAGCAACTAGCATAGCAATGATAGTAGTGAGATCCAGGGTAGCGGTCATCTTGCCTGAAATCCCGCTAGGAAGAAGAACGAGTCCATGAAGAAGACGAACGGGAGTAGTCGAACGAATCCTCACAATCGCAACATTACCGGAACTAAGAAGCAACACCGGAAAGAAACAAACACCATGGTAAATGCACAAGCATAAACATGGCATGATGCACAAACAAGTATGATGCATGTCCGGTTTAATGAGGCATGGCATGGCAATATGCACAAACAACACTACAAGTTAAGTGGAGCTCAATATGCAACGAGTTGCATATTGACAAAACACCACATTGACATATTGAGTTTAATCTCGTTTAAGCTACCAAACAATATTAAATGTTGTTAAACATGGTAAGAGGTGAAGCATAATTAAACTACCTATCTAGGCAAGTTTAAATGAGGCCGGAACAACAAACAACAATTCCGGAAAAATCCCCATGTGCATAAAATGAATTTGGTTCTGTTCTGCCCTAAACCATATTTTAAGGTTGTTAAACAGGAAAATAAAGTGGACCGTGTTAAACTAGGCATTTTCCACCCCATTTACATATAAAGTTTATTTAAAACCGAGCTACGGTTATTTAGTTATGAATTAAAGCATTTTAGCATGCATTTAAGCAAATTAATGCTAATAGCAATTTAAACATTTTAAACATGGATGAAAATGGCATATTATTAATCTACACAAAATTCTAAGCATTTCACATGTTTGAATCATTTTAATCCGATGCACGATTAATGAGTTATTAATGCATGAACTTCAGGGGTTTTTCTGTAAATCTGTAAACACTGGATAAATAGACAAATTCGCAGAGACTGGAAAAAAAACACTACTGGGCTGAAACTGTTGGGTGCTGGGCTGCTCACCTAGCTGGGCTAGGCCCAGATCGGTGGAGGTGGGAGCTGCTCACATTGGGCCTGCAGGCGCGCGCGGAGCTGGGCCTCACGGGCGAAGGGAGCTGGGCCTGCGCGTGGAGCGGACGCGGTCAACGGGGCTGGGTCGAGCGCTCGTCGTCCTCTTGCTCGAAGCAGAGGATGCAGGGGGCGACGACCATGGCAGGGGAGGCTTCAGGCGATGCAGGGCGCGGCGGCGGATCCGAGTGCAGCGGGACAACAGCGAGGGCGGAGCAACGCAACGGCGGAGGGGCGGTTCCCGGTGGTGGCTTGAGCATCGGGCGGCCATGGCGCTCCTGCTAGTCCCTGCAAGAGAGAGGCAGCAGGGAGATGAGAGGGAGAGAGAGAAAGCGAAGGGAAGGAGGGGATGGAGGAGAAGGGAGGCGAGGCCGGTCCTGGGATCGAGGTCACCGGCTAGCACGCTCGCCGGGGCGGCGCGGGTCGCGAGGAGGAGCGCTCGGGCATCTCCCGTGCGATGGCTTGGGCGGAGGAGACAAAGCGAGCAAGGCCGTGGCCTCGATCCAACCTGGATCAAGCGCCGACTGGCTACGGGAGAGCTCGAGGTCGGGCATGCGGCTGCGCGTGGGAGGCTAGGAATG